>NC_083281.1:63597535-63868618 GCF_963506605.1 Zootoca vivipara
ATCTTGTTCCTAGTGTCAGTTGCTGTTGCCGCTGCTGTTGTTGCTTCTGGGGTCGATTGCTCCAGTCTGCTGCATGAATCCTCAGAGACGTTCCCTTTGGAGGTGGTCACCAAATCGGCTGATGGCTTGGCGTGCCGCCTGCAGCCGCAGAACAGCCTTTCTCTTCAATTAAAATGTCCCACTGCTGCAAGGAAATTTAGGAAGCCTGACCTTTCCTGAACTTTTCCGGGCTGTCTAAATAACTCATCTCCAGCAGAGTAATCAAAACCACTTTTAATGCAGCACAGATTGTGGTTAAGAACTGCTGCATTCATTGCTGTGCCGGCAACCAAGCCTCCCCTTGAACTGAATCTCCCGAATAACTAAAAACCTTTCATGGGGGTGGGAGGGAAGAAAGATTAGACTGGTTCAATTTATATCAATTTTTTCCCTTTAAAATAAAATAAATAAAATAAAATGGTAACTTAAAACTTCTGTGTGTGGGGTGTGTGTGTGTATTTCCCGCAAGTAAATACTCAAATAGAAATTCTCAGCGTCCCCATAGAATCACAGTTCCCATAAAGCATATTTAATGTGGCTTATGTTTGTACTTCTGAAGCAGCTTAATAATGATTTTTCTTAATTATTATTGTTGGGGGAGAGGGTTTCCTAACCCCACAAAGGTATAACTCAATGGTTCTCAAACATTTTTGGGCCACCATCCTTTTGCTTCCGTAAACTCATATCCTGTGCTCCCTACCCTATAAAAAGCTTTATTCAGTTTGCATGGCCCACTAAGGAAGATAATAACACAATAAATTTCAAAACAGTAACAACTAATTGCATGTTTGTTCACAATCCAGTTAAAGCTATTTAGCTTAATTCATTCAACAAACTAGATGAACGTGATCCAGTGATACCAGCTTTTCAATGTCTGATAGTCCTTTACACCTCCGTTGCCCCCACCCCAGCCACCCCCTTGCCTCTTAGTGGTCTCCTATGCAATCTCACTGCTCCCCAGGGGACAGTACCACTCATTTTGGGAACTACTGCTGTAACTGGATGTCACATAGCTTGAAAGCCCCGGGGTTAACTAGTCATAATAGTTGTTCTAGACCGAACAAAGTTCAAAAGCCTCCAGCCAACTTCAGAATCATTGAGTTGAACCCCTTTCCTTGCTTTGCTGTGGTTTTTGTGAGTCCCATAAGTTTGTTTTACATGACACTGAATTGAAAACACTTACTTCTTCTTTACAGGCCACAGCTATTTCTTCAAGGACTGGTATTATCTCAAAATGGAAGACCAGAGTCTAAAGATTGTTAAAGTTGGCAATGTGAAATCTGATTGGCTGGGTTGCTAAGCAGCATGTCGTCTTAATAATGTCAACTACAGCAAAATCTACACTTTTTTGTTTTTGTTTTGTAAAAGTCTTATGTCTTACCTGCAATTAGAGATAGATCTGTATGCTAATTCATGGGCCAGTCTGGTACTGGCACCAAGTCACTAAGTACCACTATTTGACAGAACTTATTATTATTATTATTAAATCATTCTGTTTAAGCATATGTACTTAGAAGCAAGTTCCATAAAATGCATGGAATTTTCTTTTAAGTAAATGCATTTAGAATTGGGGCACAGTAGGTCTTTGTTTCTTCCTCTCTTCATTCATTAATTTAAGACTTTTGCAACTTTTTGGCATGCAGCAAGTTATGTTTACTTATGTAGCCTGATACTTGCTACATTTTTCTGTGTGTGCAGATTGGTGCTAAGGACAGAACAGCAAACTCTGAAGGAATTCTCACCTGGGCAGAGATCAGATGTTTGAATGTGCCTGCATATAAATAAATGAATCCTGCTGTACATTGAAAGCTAGCATTGCAAGGAGAAAGCTAAGGTCAAACATTCTTCCTGACATGCTAGATTTCCAAGTGCATGGAGGTTTGTTTACTTATATGGGAGAACATACAAACACTTGACCTCACAGCTGCAGTCTGAAGTGGTGCCATCTAGCAACAGATACTTCACATGGAACTGCTGGTTATGTAACTTAGTTCTTAGTCACTTGATAGTCAATGGATTTCAACATGTCTTGGTGAGGCCATAGTAATGTACACTACTGGAGCCAAAGTAAAATTGTACTGTCTTTCAAAATCCAGCTCCATCCCCCCAAAAGAAAATACTCAAGTTCTTGAAATGGTTGTTTGCCATTTAAAACAGATCAGTGCACAAATATCCACCAAGAAGGGCCCTCAAAACTGTAACTTGGATTTCAGAATTAAAATGTTGACACATGGATCCTTTCTGAGCTTTAATGTGTGTTTTCTGTTTGGTTTTTAAACCCAGCTTCAGTTCAAGTTTGCCAAAGGGTTGAATGCAATATTCTTTCTACTCAGAGTTGACCCATTAAAATAGATGGACCTAAGGTAGTCATGACCGTTAATTTCAACAGGTCAACTCTGGGTTAGGACTAATGTTGCGTCCAAGCCATACTCACTGTCTGTTAATAGTTCCACTCGTGTCATTCCCTGGAAAACTTCATTTTTTTCTTTACATTCACATTTTTTCACACACCAAAGTGGAAAGACTGACCAAGGGCACGGGATGCCTAGGAATTGGTTGGAACATGATGGGATCAACAGGGACAAACTTGTATGAAAAGTATTGTTTTAAAGTACTTTTTACTGGAATGCCTTTACCTTAAATTAGCAAACTGCTTCTTGCACTTTCTTTCCTATTACAACCTCCCCCTCCCTTTCTTTTTATACTGTCAGAATGGCTCAGATATTTGAAGTCGACGTCTTATATAGAAATGCCAAGTTTGGACATTTTAACTTTGTTTTACTTTTCCATTCTTTACTATATCAAGGTGATTCCTCTTCTCTCTGGCTTCATTCACACGGCAGTTCATTCCATTTCCCCAGCATTTCCCTGTTAATTTCCACATTATATTTCAGCTTTCACGTCACACAGAAAGCCACCTAAAGAAATATAGTGATATACAGTTCAAGTTTAGCAATTTGCTTCAAGGAAAGCAAAATGTTTGCAAATAACACAGAAAGTTGCACAATATTCTGATGTCTTTCCAGAAGTAGCGTTTATGTTATGTGAATGCTTAAATATAATGCAGAAATTAACAGTAAGGAAAAGTGGAATAAATTATTGTGTGGATGTAGCCTCCAGCTCTCTGCTGCTCCTTCCTTGTTAGATTTAAAGCACTGGGTGATGCCAAGTGTTCACTGTACAACCTGATGGAATATTTTATGTTCATACGGAACAAAAATTTTTAAAGGGAAAGTAAGTCTGCATACATGAAATGTCAGTGGTATAAATAAATAAAAGAAATTAACAGTTCCAGCTCACGTGTGGTCAATTTCTGAACTGATTTGTATTTGGGGGGAATCTGGATAGCTTGTTAACTAGCCCAATTCTCACCAAGGCTGTGCCACATCAGACAGTGAAGCTGTGACTAACGGCACCAGGTTATACTATAGTCACCTTTCAAGCCTCAAAAGTGTCTGCACAGGCTGGCAGCAGCCCTCCAGGGTCTCAGGCAGAGGTCTCTTGCATCACTTAAGTGTTTTAACTGGAGAGACACCAGGAATTGAACCCTGTATGAGGGTAAAGCTGCTTTAAGAGATTGGATAGAAAACACAGCCAAAATGATATTAGAAATGGGGAGTGTAGCCAAAAGAAGGGAGAATGGATGGGTGGGGGAGCAGAGAACAAGTTGGAAAGTTAACTAAGGTGCTAAATCATGGTGAAATGTTGGTTGTGAGCATACAGCTGTTTCCAGCATCACTTCATAATACAGAGATTGAGACCCAGGGAACATTCCGAGCATGTACCCTACCCAAAGGCATCTCTTACACCCTTGGCAAGGAGCTGTAACGCACACACAGCCTGAAAAAGTCACTTTACTAAAAAAGCAACATTAGAAATTACTACATTTCACCCGACTCAAGTACTCACAAAGTGTCTGGCGTGAGGGTGAGGCAAGGAGGAAAGGTGATAAAAAAATCCACAAGCCTTTCTCTTGTGCATGGTCTCACCATGACAACAGCGGTGCATCGCCACACAAACATGCACCGTAGTCTTCATGCTGTCTTGCCATTTCTCCTACCGCTTAGCTGCCAGCTCTTCTTTAAACTCATGGCCTTTACACAGATAACTGGAGACAGATTTCTGCGATGATTTTTGCACACCCGCACCCAGACCTGCACCCCTGGCAGGGGCTGATTTTGCTAACCCCTAGGTAGGCCTCTGTCTTTACCACTGCCCCTTGCCTGTGCTTAGTCCCAGCATGCTGCCGTATGGTCTGGCATAAATGTATGTACAAATGTAATTATATAGGCCTGATTCCACCTAACAGTCTAGAGATCAAGGAACTGTTTCCTTTTCTCCCCCACTTTTCTTTTTACCTGGAAGAGCTATTGCAAGGATGAGGAAGCCACGCCCCCTGCCTGGCCAATGGCCAGAAATGGTGGAATTTGTTGTCCAGCGAAATCTGGAGGGCCACGGGTACGCTTCCTCTGCTCTGTTGGGCTTGCCTCTGGTTCATTCTGACTTGATAGACACTTGCCAGCTACCTCTGAATGGCAGGAAATTCAGGGCAGCCTTTCTAGGGTCAGACATCTTTGAAATGGCATTAGTTAACATGCAATGGATGTTTAGCGAGTTTAACTGTTCTCATTTAATAATGGGGAGGGGTGAAAAACCTGGGGCTCTCCAAATGTTGGAATCCATCTCTCATCAGCCCCGGATATCATATCATGACTAATGGTCATGGAATTATGGGAGTTGTAGTCCAGTAACATCTTGATGGACACAGGTTTCCCACCCCCATGGGTTAGGGAATTTTGCTTAAGACTACACAGAGTTGTGCAAAGATTTGTATGTAGCATAGCTTTTCCAGGCTATGTACACACTCTCATTGACTCGGCAACTAGCATGCTCCCACTACTGGTTTGGAGAGCCATATACAACAAATAAATAGTCACGATCTGTATCTATCCTGTTGTTTCTGATGGAATACTTCGTTTTGAGCAGAGCTCCGAACAGAGAAAAAAGAATGGCACAGCTGCATCTAAAAACTGGTAATGTGTAAGCAGCCCCAGTCCTTGGTAAAAACAAAAACAAACAACCCTCTGCCAATCACATCATTCCTTGATTTCTCTCAATGCCAGCCACCTTGAAGGATGCAAAGATAGTAGTACAGAGAAGAACAATGGCATCACCTTCCTAAAACCCAATTTACAAAGAGCAGCAATCCCATAAAACACAACTGAACTTTCAGGACATCTCGTAACTGCTCATAGTTGTCCCATGCAAATGCCTCAGGGACATCTCTGAAGGGAGGAAACAGACTTGTTCCAGACAGTGACTAACTTGTTTGGCCATGAGGGCTCTGTCAGTGGAGCCAAAACAAGCCCCAACTTTAAAAGAATAATTAATCTGAGCATGCATTGGCCCGGCATTTGGTAATGTGACAAAGCAGTTGTTCTAATGCAGGAGGTCTGCTTCTTTTGCAAAGCAAGCATTTCAAACCCCTGGGATCAGCCTTGTGGGCCAGGGCTTTAGCTTTCCACATTCTAGAGCTGAGAGACAGCTTTACCTGTGAGCGAAAGGCAAGGGAAGTGGAGGTGGCCAGCCCTGAGAGACACTGAAAGAGGCATGACTCCATCAACTGGATGGACCCACAGCAGATTTGCTATTCTGTGTGTACATTTCAGACCATATTCACCCAATAAGAGAAATCAAACAAGTCTGGCTCTCTGAAGGATGGAGCTGGAGCAGACCTTCTCCAAAACCATTTCTCCTCCCAGAATGTTGATGCTGATTATTTCCCAGGTATTCACTGACTACTCCAGTACTGAATGATTTGGGGCAAAAATAAACCTAATTGCTTCTGGAGCAGAAATTCTAGTCAGCATACTAGTCATCTCTTGCTGAGGCTACTGCAGTCTTCTTAACATTTATAGCAGAACTTTCCAAACTGTGTATCGCGACATGTTAGTGTGTTGGCTGCAGTGTGTAGGTGTGTCGCACAAACGCTCCCCGTGCTTCTCCTCAGGCTGGAAAGGGATTGTCCCCAACATAAAAGTTTGGAAAGCTCTGATTTATAGAGTTAGGCTTGAGTTTTCAGCCCCAACTCTGTTGTGATCTCATTGGACTGACTTGGACCAACCTCTTCCTTTTGAGCCTCAGCCTACACATCTGTAAAACAGGATGAATCAGAAGCTTACTCTAAAACTTAATAAGTTGTGGATACACAGCTCAGGTCCAAGCTATCTGAAAGACCATATTCCCTCACATGAACCTGCCTGGAAACTCATATCTCAGTCCCACCACCCTCACAGGAACACTTGGTGGGGACACAGTGAATGTCCTTCTCGGTGGCTACTCCCAGACTCTGGAACTCCCTTCCTGGAGATGCTGGCCAGGCTCTCTCCTTGTTGTCCTTCCACAACCAGGTGAAGACATTCTTTTCCTGCAGGCTTTTGGGTACTGACTGCTTTTAATGATAGGACTTGTGCTGTGCTTGTTTTATTGCACTTATTTGTAAATTTTAAACATATTATATATGTGTATATAGTATTAATTAGATGGATTTTAATTATTTTTTAATAATTTTTCTTCTATGTTTCTAGCAATTCTTGCTTTTATTTGTAAGCCACCTTGAGTCCCACTAGGGGAAAAGGATTAATAATAATAATAATAATAATAATAATGCTACCCTGAGCCTTATTTATAGAACAGATTATATATCTAAATTAAAAGGGGACCATTACAGTTTAGAAATTAAAAATATTGTTTCTCCTGTGCTTTCATTTCAGTTACGCTGTCTTGTGAATATATCCTGAAACTGGGACAAATGGATCTTATTAGGGTTTTCTACAGTTAGGAACAAGCTAGCTGACACATCTCAATAAAATGGACAAACACTGACATCTGGAGGCCAGATAAAAGACTGCACAGTTCCTGGGATACATGTGTCAATTAATTGTAAGAATCTAACTTTTGGACAACTTTCCTGTTTGGGTCATTTTTTCCTCTGCTACAGTAGCAAGAAACAGGGGTGGCATCCATCTAAGCTTTATTCAGAGCAGACCCACTGAAATTAATGGACCTAACTTTGTCATGCTCATTAATTTCAAGGGGTCTCCTCTGAGTAAAACATAGTTAAATGTCATCCATTGTTTGTTGTATGTCAGTAGCCATGCTGCTGCTACTGCTACTAACTAATCGTCAATACAGACTTTCCTTCTTGAAAGTTTTGTATCTCCACAAAGAGCATTCTATTATTCTGACTCTTTCTTAGGGCAATTTTGAATTTGTTTAGGATTTCAGTGGGTGTGGTGTGTTGAGCTTAAGTTATCATTGCAAAGTGGACAAGGGTAGTGTGTGTGTGTTTTCTTTTTTCTCTCTTTCCTGTAAATGTTTCTTCATCACTCTGCAGCCTCCCCAGCTGCCCACATTTCCTGATCTGAAAAAGCCCCATGGGAGGTGTTAACTCACAACACCTCCCCCTGGACTTTGGTTTAAGTGTGGGCACCCAGAAAGAGCAAAGAGTGCAGGCCACCTGGTGAGATGCTTTGCAGAACAAAAAGGATGGACTCTTTAAAAAAAAGTGGGAGGGAATTTGGGCACAGGTGGCACTATAGTTTAAACCACTGTGCCTAGGGCTTGCCGATCAGAAGGTCGGCGGTTTGAATCCCCATGACGAGATGAGCTCCCGTTGCTCGATCCCAGCTCCTGCCAACCTGACAGTTCTAAAGCACGTCAAAGTGCAAGTAGATATATAGGTACCGCCCTGGCGGGAAGGTAAACGGTGTTTCCATGGGCTGCTCTGGTTCACCAGAAGTGGCTTAGTCATGCTGGCCACATGACCTGGAAGCTGTCTGCGGACAAACGCCGGCTCCCTCAGCCAGTAAAGCAAGATGAGCGCTGCAACCCCAGAGTCATCCGCGACTGGACCTAATGGTCTGAGGTCTCTTTACCTTTACCACTTGAGAGAGACTATTTTTATGCATTTCATTTATGAATGGCTTCCTATGAAGCACCTCAAGGTGATCTCACAACACAACATAAACACATATGAAACTATTGTTTGTTTGTTTGTTTGCTTGCTTGTTTCTCACCTTTCTCCCACAACTGAGACTCAAGGTGACTCACGCAAATAGAAACAAGTAAAAATAAAACACTCATGAATAAAAACAGATAGAAGGCTATAGGCTCAAAGGTTACTGAGCTACCTATAGCATTAAAACGATGTAAAAAAGGACAAAGTGGATGGATCCAGTCTAGTCTCCCTCGGAAAGTCATTCCAAAGTGAGGAGTCATTGGTGACTCAGAGTTCAACCGTCATGTGGCGCAGTGTCTAACAGACACAGAACTTAAACACACCCATCCATAGGTTTCAATATACAGTGGTACCTCGGTTTATGAACACAATTGGTTCCGGAAGTCTGTTCATAAACCGAAGCGTTCATAAACTGAAGCGAACTTTCCCACTGAAAGTAATGGAAAGTGGATTAATCAGTTCCAGACGGTCCATGGAGTACTTAAACTGAAGCGTTCATAAACTGAAGCGAACTTTCCCATTGAAAGTAATGGAAAGTGGATTAATCCGTTCCAGACGGGTCCACGGAGTACTCAACCTGAAGTGTACTTAACCCGAAGCATGGGTGTAATTGGTTCCAGAAGTCTGTTCATAAACAGAAGCGTTCATAAACTGAATTGAACTTTCCCATTGGAAGTAATGGAAAGTGAATTAATCCGTTCCAGATGGGTCCGCGGCGTTCGTAAACCGAAAATTCGTAAACTGAGGTGTTCGTAAACCGAGGTTTCACTGTACGATGAATACAAAGATGAAAGAATAAACATCCTCGCAGAAAGAAACAACAATCCCACAGTCACTGTGAAATAAGATGAAAAGCTTTCCTTGATTTAAAAAAATAAATAAATGAAAAAGACTTTGGAGGGTAGGACATGAACCAATCAATTCAAAATGGAGAATCTGACAAAACATCAGAAAGAACTTTCTGGTGATAAGAGCTGTTTGACAGTGGAACAGACTCCCTCGGAAGGTTGTGGACTCAGTACCAATTTATTCATACATAAGATATATAAAATTTGCTCACAGCTCTCTCACATCATTTCTACTTTCTGCTTATACTCTTGGCCACATTGGAGTGTAACAGCTTCCTGGGAGCCACTTGCTTACTGAGAATCATGGAAGATTTAGAGACAGATAAAATAATCCTCACTGATTATAACTGCACTACTTCACTATGTCCACCAGATGGAGGGCCATTTTCAAAACAGAGGGTGCTGAGGCTAAGCATTCTACACATCAGGGGTAGTTTGAGCTAGGGTTACCAGATGTCCCCATTTCCCGGAATGTCCCCAGATTTCATTAAATGTCCCTGGGAAACATGATACCCTGCTCTCTTGGAGTAATATGCAACTGGAGGGGTGGGAAGATAGTTTTTGTGCAGGCAGAGGCAGAGGTGGCGGATGGGGGATCGAAGAGTGTGAAAGAAGAGCTTTGCACCTTGCCCAGCAGAGAAACCACGCGCCTTGCGCTCCTTCCAGGAAACGGCCGCCTGCCCGTGACGCCCAAGCCTCCCCCAATCTTCTGCCCCTTCCCCCTTTGTTTTGAGAGTTTCACAGGGTGGGAAAGAAGAGCTTTGCACCTTGCCCAGCAGAGAAACCATGTGCCTTGCGCCCCTTCTGGAAAATGGCTGCCCACCCGCGACTCCCGAGCCTCCCCTGGTCTGTCAAAAGGAAGGGGAAGGGGGCAAGAGATTTGGGGAGGCTAAGGAGTTGTGGGCAGGTGGCCGTTTCCCGAAAACCCTTCTTTCGCACTCATCGATCGCCCCACCCACCTCTGCCTGCCCCCTTCCCACCCCTCACATTTTTCTAAGGATGGGTGGCAACCCTAGGCACAATGCACTCTACTGAAACATAGGGTTCGCTGCCTCCCCCAATCTGTCAAAACAAAGGGGGAGGGGGGAGGAGATTGGGGGAGGCTTGGGAGTCATGAACGGGTGGTGCACAGTTGCCCAGGAGGGGCACAAGATCTGCGGTTTCTCTGCTGGGCAAGGCACGGAGGGGTGAGATGACTTCAGACCCTCGGCCAACTGGAGTGTCAGCGGAGCTGGCACGAAGCCGGGCAGCTGAGTCTGAGAGAGAGCATGAATAAGAGCGTGTCTCCGATGGCTGGGAACTGCAGAAGTCAAATTGGAGCAGGGAAGTCTTACGTTCTTTTAAGTTGAGGCTGCTTGAGTTGAGGTACCTCCATTGCAGGGGGTTGGCCTAGATGCCCCTCAGAGGTCCTTTCCAAATCTGTGATTTTGTGATCATCCCACAGTCGTATTCTCAAACTCTGCTTCCCACTCCACCCCCCAGGTTTCTCTCCTCCTCCGGATTTCTCAAGACAGCAAAACAGCTGATGTATAGATGTAATTAGGGATAATAAAGCATGTAATTATTTTTGTAAAAAATGGGGTCCCTGGATTCATTGAAAAAAATCTGGTAACCATAGTTTGAAATGAATGAGGCAAAGGTGCACAAATGTCAGCTCATGGGGATTGAGGTGCCATGTTTGTTATGGGATGGGATGGTAATCCTAACCAGGAATGCAGACTAATAGTGTATGGCTGAAATAAAACTGTGGTTCTTCATGTTGCTCAAAATCAGTCATTATTTACCTCGGCTTCAACAGATTCCAGGTACAAACCCTACTTTTCAACTTTAAGTAGAATATCTACCCCATGTTGTTATAATCCCATAGGCAGCACCGGGGGGGGGGGGGGAGAGGGCCAAGCACCTCCCCTAAACAAGGAGCTCGCCCCACTTGTCCTTCCCCCCATTTCTGAGCTCCTGTCATTAACATATCCTGTTTTTTTCTCTCTCTTGTTCCCATCAAAATATACTTTGCCTCTTCTATGCCCTCCCCCCTTTTTTCTGGTGTAGCCACTGTGTGACTCCCATATTATCTTTCTTCCAAGGAGCTTTGCAACCAATCACAGATTTCAACCTGAGTCTCTCAAGGTCTTATCCAGCCCTCTAACCCAGGGATGGGGAATCTTTCTCAGTTTTAGGGTCACATTCCCCCTCCTTTCTGGGGGACGCATGCCACCGTGGGTGGGGGACCAGAGGCAAAAGTAGGTGGAGCAACAAATCTGATTCTTACCTTTGCAGAGTGACTTACATTCCAGTCACACAAAGACCAAAGGGCATTGCTACATCCACACAACCACAGATCTCGTCAACCCAGGCAAGCATTATCACCGTTCACACATTCACACTGAAATTCATTCCATTTGCCAACTTTCCCCTAATGGTTCATTTCCACATTATATTTGAAGTTCCACAAAATGTGAAATCCATTTCCAAAAAACCTAATGGAATATAGCACATGTTCAGTTTTCATTTCCATGTTATTTTTTCCCAGGAAAACTCTGTTTGCAGTCACCTTAATGTGGAGAATCATGGGAGTAGAGTGACAAAATTTGGGGTGCTATACCAGCATGGAGTTCTTCCCTGATGTTTCCATGGGGGTGGGGGTGTCACGGGAGAACAGAGGCACGCACAGGGCAGTCTTGAGCAGGTCGTGCACCCTGGTGCTGAGGGGCGGAGATCGCTCCGGCGTCCCCGCCCTTGCAGGGCGCAGCATGGTTTCTGCGCGGCAAAGCCCTGGTGCACCGCACCACCGGGGGTCTACCTAGAGCTGGCCCTGGGCACGCATATGCGAAAAGTTTAGGAGAGTAGTGACATTGTCCCACGACATTTGTTGATGTGTCACATCACACCTACTGGTGTGACGGAAATGTAGCACGACATGCCGGTCTATCAAAAAGCCACAGTTCCATAACAGAACGGGTGCTGCAGTGTGAAAGGGACAATAGAACATAATCAGGAAAGTAACACAATATCCCCCACACTCTGAATACACCTGCAGTCCGGAAAGGAAAAGTTTTCCCAAAACATATGTGGTCTGGGGCATAGCATCACCTGGGGACAATCCTGATTTACAGTTCTGATGTTCTCAATATTACTCTAACCACTACAATACTTTCTGGAATCTTACATTCATAGATTGGAAAGACACAACTGCTACAGGAAAGGCTATCTTGTTTATTTCATGACAGCAACAACCTGCCCAGTTACAGATAGCCTATTATAAGATTTATTCCACACAGTTCTCACTGCAGGAGCAGAGGCACGAAATCTAGTCTCTTGCCCTAGAAAAACCTTTTGGGAAACTTGCTGGAAACCACAGAAGGGGAGAGTGCTCTTGTGCTCGAATCCTGCTTGTGGGTTTCCCTTGGGGGCATCTGACTGGCCACTGTGAGAACAAGATGCTGGACGTGATGGGCCCTTGGCCTGATCCAGGAGGCTCTTACGTTTTTTTACGCAAAGACCTCTTACTGAGTAATGTGGCCAGTCAAAGAGGTGTAATACAACTGCCACTTCTTCAGAAAAGATTTATTACTGATACACCTCCCCAGCTAAGCAGTTCCTGCTGGCCATTGCTAAGTGGATGTTTTCATATGATTAAGCTTTATTTTATTTATTTGTGTGGTTGTTGTTTTTTTAAAAAAAGCCTTCCCTTTTTTTAAAAAAAATAGCAGGTGAACGGGAAATACTGTAAACTGCTTAAATATTTCTTCTTTCTTAAGCTTCGTGTTTCCTTTTCATTCTTCCTGTTTTATTTTGCTCTTGGCTTCTCTTATTGGGAGTGTCGAGCACGGCACAGCTCTTTTGTTTATCACATAAACCCATATATGGGGTCAGAAGTGGCTAGGAGTGACTTCTCAGGAAAGAGATGTGGGGTTGTGGTTGACAGCTTAGTTCTAACATCAGGTTAGAAGAGGCAGTGAAAAAAGGTTCCAGGAGCCAGGGATGGGTTTGGCTAAAAAGGGAAATATTTTCCTTCACCATCACGATTACAACAAATGACACCTGTATAAGAGACTTTGCTATCCTGGTGCCCTAAAGATGTATTGGATTACAGCTCTCATCAGCCCCAGTCAAGGGTAGGGGAGAAATTTGGTTCGGTTTGCATTTAATGGCAGGGTTACCTAAGTTACACTTTTCAAAAATGAGAACTGAAACACAGTCATCCTTCAGTTTATGTGCAAGATTGCCTTACTCCATATAAGCTCCCCGGAGCGCTCTGATCTGCTGAACTGGCACCTGTTGCAGGTGCCACATAAAACTTATTCTGCATTTGTTATAAATTGATCTTTCAGCGCGGCAACACCTACACTTTGGAAATTATCACCTGCGAAAGTCGGCAGAGGAAGCTGCTCTTAAAAGGCAGAGGAGCAGGTTCCGGTCAATAAGTTGGTAACTGTCCCAAGCAACCGCAATTTAGAGTCCTAAGACAGGTGTTCCAGCATAGCTAACCGACCTAAAATAGCCATCGCCGGCGAGAGTCCGCCGAGGAAGCTGCTGTTAAAAGGCAGAGGAGCAGGGACAGGTGGAAACGTTGGCAAATCCCCCCTCCCCGCTCCCAGGTTGATAGATTGTGCGCAGGCGCCCTGGAGATAAGGAGGAGCGAGCGCCTTTCGCCGCATCTCCCGGTTCTCCTTTCGCCCGGCCGCGATGACTCTGTGCACAGAAGCGGCCGTGGCGGCGCTGGGAGGCGGATCTGCAGCTCAGGCGGGAGGCGGCGGCATGTCGGAGCCAGCGCTGCAACCGAGGGCGGTCTTCACCTTGCCCAGGCAGCAGTCGCTCGCCTCGCCGCTGGTGATCAACCCCTTCGTGCAAGAGACGCGCCTGGATGCAAAGGATAAATCCCTGGTACAGGGGATTGACAGCCGCTGTAAACAGACCCCGGGGGTGGGGAAGGAGGATGGCTGGGGGCAGGCGGGGTGAACGGCACGGGGGCAGCCTGCGAGCTTGCTAGGGAGGGGCTTAAAGGGGCCCTTTTCAAATGCGTCTTCAATGATGATGATGATGATAATAATAACAATAATGCGCGCGCACGACGCTGCGCTTTGCAAACATTGGCAGGCGTTTTTAAAGCAAAAAGCCATGCTGAAGATTGCAGAAATTAAATCTGTTGCAGTTATTTCTGGGTCTCCATTTGGTGCCTGCCAACAGAGAAGGGGGAGACGGTGGTTTCTGGCTAAAAAGAGTCTGCCCTTCTTATTACATAAGCAGGCGAAGAATGCGTTCTGTTAGAATTCCTCAGAGCCCCACCTGCCTGGCGCTCCCTGGTCAACTTCCTGCAAAAGAAAGAGGCAGCTTCATCCCTCAGTTGATAGCAGGATGCAAACCGTTTGCACCCTTTCTCTCTCTCTCTCTCTCATTTTTTGTATAGATCATGTGAGGGTTCTTTGGGGGGTGGAGAGGGTTTGCCCTGATCTCAGCCAGGGCCTCAGCTGATTGATCCGTGAAATGGGGATAAGGCATCATTTATAAGTGAGGCAAAGAAAATACATGAGTCTGGATAGTTCATACAAATCTTCTAGTTAGCATTGCCCCCCTTTTATGGTTCTAGTGTCTTTTAATAGTTTAACTCCACATGTGCTTAATTAGACAAAATCTATTTTCCACATGTGCTTAAAAAAACAAAATCTATTTTCCTGGCCAGCAATATGAACACGTGAACTTGACTAGAGTCAGACAGTTTCGGACTTTGATTGGTGGACAATATCTGGGGTCCTCAGTGGAGACCACTCTTCAATGCACCCTTTAGCCAAGCTGGAAATGTCAGCATTGGACCCTTCTGGTTGCAAAACCTGTGCTCTGCTTCTGTGGCCCCTTCTTATACACGATAGGCTTCTCCAGGTGGGATGCTTATTGAGCATCCTGTTTTGCTTGAATGCTGTGGTTAGGTTATAACTCACTTTATTTATTTATTTATTTATTGGGGAAGTGCTATAGATAATCCATTTTGCACACAGAAGGTTCATTCTCTGGCATCTCCAGGTAGGGGCTGGACAGGTCCCCTACCTAAAAACCTAGAGAGATGCTGCCAGTCCATGTAGACAGTACTGAGCTAGATGGAAGAATGCAGTAGAAGGAAGATTCCTATGTTCCTTCTATTTAAGGGCAAGGGTGGAGCATCTGCTCTGTAGGTAGAAAGACTCGAGTTACCGGTAAGTCCCCAATGCCTGGAATGGGAGAGACTCCTGTCTGAAGCCCTGAGAAGCCTCTGTCAGTCAGTGTAAACAATACTGAGCTAGATAAGGTAAAGGTAAAGGGACCCCTGACCATTAGGTCCAGTCGTGACTGACTCTGGGGTCGCATTATTGGCCGAGGGAGCCGGCGTATAGCTTCCAGGTCATGTGGCCAGCATGACAAAGCCGCTTCTGGTGAACCAGAGCAGCACATGGAAACACCGTTTACCTTCCCGCTGTACCTTCCTATTTATCTACTTGCATTTTGATGTGCTTTCGAACTGCTAGGTTGGCAGGAGCTGGGACCAAGCAACGGGAGCTCACCCCGTCACAGGGATTTGAACCGCCAACCTTCTGATCAGCAAGCCCTAGGCTCAGTGGTTTAACCACAGCGCCACCTGGGTCCCTACTGAGCTAGATAGACCAATGTATTTTTTGTTTTGTTTATTTATCAATTCAATGTATGTACTGTCCTTCGTCTGAAGATCACAGGGTGGTATACAACATAACAATTCAAAATGAGAGTATAAAATTAATAACCAAGAACCAAAAAACCCCACCAACAAATTCAAAAGGCCAGAGATAGTTTAAACAGCCAAAGGCCTGATTATAGAGGCCTGGTTATGTTCTGACTTGATATAAGGCAGGTTCCTATGTCCACACAGGTGTGGCAGGAAATTGTTGCCATTCTTATTTTCTATGTGCAATAAATTAATTTGCTTCCTTTTGTTTCCTTACTGCTGCTGTTAGGTAAGCCACTATTCTTTCCATTTTAAAGATGAGAAACTGAGTCCATGCTTTGATGGAGGCATGCAGGCTTCAAGCCTGTTGGATCTCCGAAAAGAAAAGAAAAGAAAGAAACCTAAGAACTACCAACAGAAAGCATACTGTTAGAATTAAAGAATGAGCCTTTGAGCATGTTCTGAGCTCCAAAATTTTGTTTTCAATGCAAGAATGTGAATTGAGCTTGCAGCCCTTTAAACACAAAATAAGATCATAGCTGGTTTGCTTTCTGCATTCCTGTGGCCTAATTTAGAAGTGGGAAAACTATTTTGCTGTTACTATTTTTAAATATTTGGAAAGTTTTGCTGATCTAAGGCAGATTGCCCACAAATCTTATCAGTGGTCACTGTCCTGTTTTCTCTGCCCCCCCCCGGACCAATGTATTGGGAACAGCATAGCTCGGTATTACCAGAATATATTGCCGATTGTCCAAAGGTAAGGGTTGCAGCTGTTTTTCCATCCACTTTTGCCTCTTGCCACACCCACTACTGGCATGCAAACTTCCCTACCCCTTCCCCCCACCCAGCCTGGAATATTCAGGGGATACAGCCTTCCAGCTGACCATATGTAGATTCCCCACCCATGAAGTAGGCAGTTCTGGGACAGATGAACAAATTGTCTGACTTGATAGAAGACAGCTTCTGGTGAACTTAACTTTATAGCTAATGGGATCAGATCTAGACATGGAATCTTCATCTCATTTCACCTTAGTGTTTCTGGAATTATACTGCATTGTGGTGGGCTTTGATCATAAATAGGAGATTTTGGCTTTATGCTGACATTCTGATACAGTATTTTTCTTACTTCTGTTTCAAGCCCAGAGTTCTCGGAGTCTGGTTCAAACTTCTGCTTTCTCACTTCTCAGCAAAATTCTCTACCCCCCCCCCCAGTAAATGTTTCCAGTATTTCCGTATTGTAATTTTCTTTTAGAGGAAGAAGAAAAAGAAGTTTTATGTGAAATGTTAACCACAAGAAAAGTGCCACTGAAGTGACATTTACCACAGATAGATGCAAGCACACATTCAACTATGGTGTGGACAAGCGCTTGTAATCAGAATGAATGTTTAATAAACAGGGAACATTCGTTCAGATTTGTTGAAAGGATGAGACTATGTTCTGCCTCCACTTGTTGGAGGCAGCCAGTAGACACTACTTATGTTAGAAGATTCAGGACAGGTAAAAGATATGACATTTTCATGCAGCACATAGTTAAAGCATGGAACTTGCTCCCACAGAGGGCAATAATGGCCACCAACCTAGATGGCTTTAAAAGATTGGACAAATAATAATAATAATAATAATAATAATAATAATAATTTATTATTTATACCCCACCCATGTGGCTGGGTTTTCCCAGCCACTCTGGGCGGCTTACAACAGAAAAATGAAATAAAATAATTAAACATTAAAAGCCTCCCTAAAGATTCATGGAGAAAAGAGCTAATGATGGCTATTAGCCATGATGGCTGTACTCTGGCTCCACAACACAACAAAGAGGTGCAAAGACTCAGTTCCAGCTGAAAAAAGCCCTGCCCATAGGCATCTGGCTGTTGTTGTTGTTGTTGTTGTTGTTTAGTCGTTTAGTCGTGTCCGACTCTTCGTGACCCCATGGACCATAGCACGCCAGGCACTCTGGCTGGCCACTGTTAAAACTGAATGCTGGACTAAATGGGCCATTGGCCTGATCCAGCAGGCTCTTCTTATCTTTTTAACATCTGATGTCATATGTAACCTTACTGCAAACTTTGGATAAGCATAATGTGTTGAATGCTCAGCAAGAGAGCCATCTGGAAGTAACCTGTGTTGTTTTTAGCATTGTAGCATAGTGGATGACAGGGACGTGGGTGGTGCTGTGGGTTAAACCACAGAGCCTAGGGCTTGCCGATCAGAAGGTCGGTGGTTCGAATCCCTGCAACGGGTGAGCTCCTGTTGCTCGGTCCCAGCTCCTGCCAACCTAGCAGTTCGAAAGCACGTCAAAGTGCAAATAGATAAATAGGTACCACTCCGGCGGGAAGGTAAACGGCATTTACATGCGCTGCTCTGGTTCGCCAGAAGCGGCTTTGTCATGCTGGCCACATGACCTGGAAGCTATACGCCGGTTCCCTCGGCCAGTAAAGCGAGATGAGCGCCGCAACCCCAGAGTCGGTCACAACTGGACCTAATGGTCAGGGGCCCCCTTTACCTTTACCTATAGTGGATGATCACAAACTCTGCATACAGGAAGTCCTGTGTTCTATTGCCAAATTCTTCAAGTGGGGTAGGGAATACCCCTGCCTAAAATTATGCAGGACACAAAGACACACACACACACACACACACACAAACACACACACGGTGTCACAGAGTCTCCACCTCTGCCTTAGTGGCTTTCTAAGGTTGTTCTCATGTTGCTAGTTTGCCATGGACCTCTGAACTACACCCTGAAGAAAGGCACCCTGCCAACATTTTCTGAGGTCATTTTAATCCAAGGAAGATGACAGGTTGATCCAGAGCATCTAAATCATGGCCATGGAATGTTTTCTGCAGCATGTCCTAACAGATCAGTGCTTTACCGCACAGTTTGATACAGGTCTACACGGAAGTAAGTGCCACTGACTTCAGTGGGACTTCACGTGTCGGGGATTCTTTAGTTGTGATTCCTGCATTGCTGGCAGTTGGACTGGATGCCCCATTGTGTCCCTTCCAGCTCTACCATTTTATGATCCTATGATCCTATGTATGTGTTGCGTTTGCAGTCTAAACTGAGTAGTGGGGGCACAGGGCATGCAAACCCCGTCAACAAAACTAGACGAGCAAAGAGGAAGCTTACAAAACTGTATGTGTTTCCTTTATGCGGCCGGAAAAGAGGGCTGACACCCAGCCAGTCTTATGAAACTCCCCCCCTCCGGACCCACGTTCCGTTTCGTTGAGAAGTGTAATGCTTCTCTTCCATCTTGTAATTTCTAAACTAAAATAAACCACTTCCCTTCCAGTCACCTCCCGTACTCCAAAAATATCGTACCTGATGACTGGGAGATAACGTCCTTCCTGCTTCCTGAAATTGCTATCTTCCAGGGCATCTGACTGTTTTTTAGATGCTCTTAATGCGTTTAAGTGATTTCAATGTATTTTTAACCAGTTTAATCCAGATTTACGGTTTCTGCAGGGTTTTTTATAAAAAAAAATCTATCCAGATTAAATGGAAATACAATATGGGGTGACAGTTTGGTGAGGATGAGGTCACAATTAGACCACACAATAAGCTGCTATGTGGAAGTACCCAGAGCATATCTGCCTTGGTGGCAAAGAGGGAGACTGCAGAGTTTTCAAACCCAGGCTATCAAACCAGAGCCTGTTCTCTGCCCTGCTTCCACCCTGCAGATCTTCTGCTTTTTTCAGCATGACCTGCAGTAGGGATGTTCTCAGTGCAAATTGCATATGCTGCAGCAGCAGGTGGCATTATGTGTTTTTTTTGGGGGGGGGAACCTATCAGCATATTTGAATGTTCAAGAAAGTATGTGGGATGGTCCCTTCAGGACTAAACCACTTCCAAAATGCAGATTGAGGGTGTTTATATTCTGAGTACTCTCCCAATATATCAGAGGTGGTGGGTCTTTTATGTGTGGACCTTGGGACTCTGCCTAAGGCAGCCTGCTGTGCCCCCTAATTGAGAGTTTTTGGCTGGCTAGGATGCGTCCTTGAATGGCGATAGTGCCTATTCCCTGCCAGGATGGAAGATGGAAAGGTGTAAACCTCTGACTTTCCTGTGGCTAGAACAAGAGCCTCTTGTACAAAATTTTAAAAGTGTCCATTGTTCTACCCACTGTTGCCTCTGGCCCCACCCACCACTGGTCTTCAGCCCCCAGAATGTTTCATGGATTGAAAAAGGTCCCCCACCTCTTCATTGCAGAATGCTAAGTTTTTCCTATGCAGAGGAAAGGTTGCCCCCCCCCCCCCCCGTTCTGTGTATGGAAATTATGTTTTTGTTCTCTCAAGCAAGTTTTTTTTTAAAAAAAAGCTCTAGCAAACATTTTTACAGAGCTTTTAAAGAAATTGCTACCTCTAAATATGGTACTGAAAATGAAGAGAATCACAGGCTTTGCAGGCTTTTGGAGCAACGAGTAATGCAAAAGTGCCTTAGAGCATTAATGAACGTTTACAAGACTTCCTCAGAATGTCAGGTTATACCTGCTCTTCGAGGAAACATGCTAGTCCTGCAGCCATATGAAAAACCGGTGATCTTTGGTGGTAAATAGGTAAATAACATTTCACCTTGAACAGTATCAGGGAGTTCTGACCTCTGTAACCAACAGCTATCACCAGCTGCAGCAACAATGGCTCCATTATTGATTTCTTTATTTTTTTTAACAGCAAAAGGAAGCCAATAGCTTCTTCCTCCATAGTTCAGCAGATTTGGCCGAAAGTTGCCTTCAGGGATCTGAAGATAGGCCACTCCATGTGATTGGAGGCTTCTTCATGCACAGGTCCTTTTTACAGGGATATACGAATCTTCTCCGTGAAGACAGTCAAGTCCTTCTTTGTGATGTGTTGAAATTGGCAGACTCTTTGGCCTGGGCAGCTTCATTAATAAATACAGTTCACATTCTGCTAGAATTGATAAGTGCCTGAATATGCCGTTTCTCCAAGCTTGAATGTGGTGAATGGCAGAAGTGATCTGTGTTTGTGGCTTCACACATGCGGCTTGCTCTGTGCCACCCATTTGCTGGGAATCACAAGTGGGGAGAAGGCTGTTGCACTTGGGTGCACGGTTTCCAGGGGCATCTGGTTGGCACTGTGAGAACAGGATGCTGGATTTGATGGGCTTCTGGCTTGACCCAGCAGAACTCTTCTTAGGTTCTTATCGTGGGTGTTGAGTCTCCTGCGTGCATGTTTTAAAGTCCCATTTTTCAGAAAGGAGGTCTTGTGGATTCCACAAACAATTTCAGTTGTCTGTTTTGTCATGGAGGCAACCTGCGGTTGCATTCGTATTGCAGTTTATTCTGTATTCCTGACGTCCCCCTGACTGTTGATTTCCACATTATAGTTCAGCTTTCATATTACATAAAAGCCACTTCAGGAAATATAGTGGAATGTAGCACACTTTTAGCGTTCAGAATAAACCCATTTGCATATAACACGGAAATGAGGGCTAAACCTGCCCTATATTCCACTATATTTCTGAAAGTGGCTTTTACTTTGTGTGAAAGCTCAAATATAATGTGGGAATTAACAGTTAGGGCAAAGTTGGGAAGACAAAGTGAGCTGCCGTGTGAATGCAGCCAGAGAATGCTGATTCTCCTCCTCAGTCAGGGAGGCCCAAGCATCATCATTCACACCCAGGGAATTGGGGGAGGGAGTCTGTGGCCATCTAAGTGCTGATGGACTCCCAAATCCTATCATCCCTGACCGTTGGCCATGCTGGCTGAGGCTGAGGGGATATGGAGCCCATCACAATCTGCTGGGCCACAGGTTCTCCACCTCTGATGTGCATGACATTTTTACATCAGACACAACCTTAGGATGCCATTGTTTTTGAACATAAGAACAGCTCTGCTGGATCAGGCCAGTGACCCATCTAGGCCAGCATCCTGTTTTCAAAGTGGCCAACCAGATGCCTGTGGGAAGCCCTCAAGAAGGGAGCAGAGCACAAGGGCACTCTCCCCTCCTGCAGTTTCCAGCAACTGGTACTCAGAAGCATTGCTGCATCTGACAGTGGAGGTGGGCATGGGCCACCCAAACTTCCCCAAAGGAACACTGATGGAATAACTCGAAAATAGGAAATGAACCTGGTGATCCAAAACTGTACGGCTAACCTTTCTTGACCTTCATGAGACAATGCTACAAATGTTTTGTACTGATAGGAAATTGTGTTTATTTTTCTGTAAGCTGACTTCAAATGAGGGGCAGCCACCCCCTTGTTTTGGCTTCATCCATTAGATCATCAGCCCCAGCCTTTTGCACCAAATATCCAAAGCTTCTCTGTGAATCTGTAAACTTGTACTGAACACCTCACAGGAAGGGAATTTTGCAACTTCCTCAGAACTTCATTCTGCTGTTCTTCCTATAAACACCAAAGACACACAGTCTTTGAAGGTGAAATGCAACTGGTTTAGCTGCAAGTTAATAATAATAATTGTTACACTTGTCAGGGATACTAATTGGCCCATTATCCTATTTGGCATAAATAAACTGCATTTACCTGCCTTGCCCCTGTGTGGGTTTGCCCCTTTGCACTCGTTTTAATTTGGAGGGAAATTTGCTACTGTCTTTCAAGTTTCTCATTCAGTGTGAGGTCGGTTTGTGTGTTCCTGAGTTAGTTAAGTAACTTTGGTGTATTGTGATCTGCTAGGCTTCTACCTACGGTAATCCTATTCTGCCTTTGTCCCTGCAGACCTAGTTGCTGGGAAATATGAGAGAAGGAAATTGGCTGGTTAGAAATAGGAAGTTTGGCAAGGGTTGTGACTTGAGACTTGCTCAGATGTTACGCTGAGCACAGGTACAAACTAGTTCTACCCGTGTACAAATGTTTGTGTGAAAGCATGCAGTGGTGGTGGTACAGTGGTTAGTGCCAGGATAGAACCTTGGAGACCAGGGTTCAAATCCCTTTTGTGACCCATGAACCAGTCATCACCTTTCAACCTAACAGGGTTGTTATGAAGATCATCAAATGGAGTTGGGGGTAGGATAACGATGTCTGCCGCTTTGAGCTCCTTGGAGGAAAAGTGAGATCAAAATGCAAGGAGAAACAGAATCGTAGAGTTGGAAGGATCCACTGGGGTCTTTCACCCAATGTGGAGCTCAAACCAATGACCCTGGGATTAAGAGTCTCATGCTCTACTAGACTGAGCTGTCCAGCCTCATGGACCACAAATCAGAGTGTCTGCCAATGAAACACCTGTGCACTTCAGAACCTCCTTTTTGGGGGGGGGGGGTTCACATCAGTTTACATGTGTCAATGCTCTTGAACCCTACTTCATTCTGTGTGTGCCATCTGTGACCATAAATCCAAGTATAGGTAAAGGGACCCCTGACCATTAGGTCCAGTCGTGACCGACTCTGGGGTTGCGGCACTCATCTCGTGTTATTGGCCGAGGGAGCCAGCGTACAGCTTCCAGGTCATGCGGCCAGCATGACAAAGCTGCTTCTGGCAAACGAGAGCAGCACACAGAAACGCCGTTTACCTTCCTGCTGTATCTATTTATCTACTTGCACTTTGTCGTACTTTTGAACTGCTAGGTTGCCAGGAGCTGGGACCGAGCAACAGGAGCTCACCCCGTCACGGGGATTCGAACCGCCAACCTTCTGATCGCCAACCCCTAGGCTCTGTGGTTTAACCCACAGCGCCACCCGCGTCCCCCCTGCCACCCAATCCAAGTATACAACAATGCATAATGCTCTGTCAGTATGTCTTCAAATATTTACATTAAATTTGCTTTGAGTTATTACTTTCTTTAAAGCAACAATCCCATTCCATGTTAGAGCCAATGCCTAGTCAAATAATGCTAATCAGGAAGTTACTTTCTGTGTATTTTGGCAATTGGTCAATGATTAGGTAACCAGCAAGTTATTTCCGGAGACATCTCTGCCTGGGACATAACCAAAAGACTAGCTGGGAATTTTAAGGGTGTAGGGAGCCTAATAGCAACCTAGGCAGAGCATCTAGTTCAGTACTGCTAACAATGGCTGGCAGCAGCTGTCCAGGATTTCAGACAGAAGTCTTTCCAAGTCTGACTCGGAGATGCCAGTGATTGAACCTGGGACCTTCCGCATGAATAGCACATGCTCTACCATTGAACTGTCCCCAGCAATCTTCTGCAATGCCTAAATAAACTTGGGACTTTTGCCTGCTACATTCCCTGTATGCCTGCACGTTACTGGGTTACTTGGCCTTTGATGACTAGACAGCCTCTATTGGAAACCACAGCATTTTGAGGTTATTGTGCTGTTTTATTGCTTTATATACATCTTAGTTGCCAAAGAGTCTTCTAAGCCATTTACAGGTAGTATAAACCCAATTACAGGGGGGGGGGGGAGATAAGCAAGCATAATTAAAATACATGATGAAACTAGGCTACCCTGTGAGAAATCAGGCCCATTTCGAGGGATCTGGGCCTCGTTCAAGTCAGGTTGAGAAGGATAATGTGAATGGCCCAGGATCATCCAGTGCCCTTCATTGCTGATTGGGGATTTAAATCCTGATCTCCCAGGTCGTAGTCTGATGGCTTAAGCCATTATACCATGCTGGCTCAGATGGGTTATCAGTGGTTTGTTACTGAGTTGGTAGATGTGATCGCTGATCACCGCTGTACTTCTGGCATGTGTCCTTTGGAAACAAACAAGTGAATTGAAAGATCACTTGTGGCCTAGCTGGCTGGTTAACTCTGTCTCTTTATATATTTTCCAGGCTTTCTTGTTCGGGCTGATTCTGGTCCCTCTCCGTGTCCTATGCATGCTCTTCATTTTGCTGGTGGCTTGGCCGTTTGCAGTCCTGGCAACTTCCTGCACCCCTGAGAAGGGGACTAAGCCACTTCTGGGATGGCAAAGGTAACACAGCTGTTGAGAACCTCTGAATAGGGAAGGCTTGCTGAATACAGCAGGACTTGTCCTTGTAACTGCTCTGCACATTATTTGCAAGGACCTCTTTGTCCTCATCCTGGAAGGAAGCAACCTCCACAATCACGAGTACAGCATCTCTTCACAGACTTCCAGGAAATAAGAGTGGTTACAGTCCTAAAAAAGCAGTCCTAAAAAAGCATTGCCTAGGGAAGTAACTCACATTGAACTGAGGATTGGGTTGTGTAGGCCAGCACATTTTGCAAGGCAACCCAGTGTTTTTACTGCCTTTGTGATGTAGAACTTAATGTGGGAGAACCATTGCTGAGAATGTCCTTGTCTTTTTGAAGCACTGGGATCTGCAAGAACCTTAACTTTGTAGCATATTCATATGGCACCATCAGATCTGCCCCTTGGCACTTAACGAGGTCTTGTGTCCTTCCCAGTTAAAAATAACAAGAAAGGCTTTTTGGGGTGCCTCTTTTGCTGGGGGGGAGTTTAATATGTTTTTTGTTTTTGAACGTGTGCAGCTGTTTTCCCTGTAGTTTTTGTGTGGGGCATGTGCATTTCTGAGTATTACCAGTTTTTCATCCAATTGTGTGTATGGGATTGCTGCCTAAGTCTATGTAAGGTGAATGATGGTAATAGTCACCAACGTAATTGTCATCATAATAAAAGAATAATAACACTGACATACCTGAGAGGGGGTTGCAACAATATTATGTCTGTTGAAAGATTTGGGACAGATAAAATAAAGGACTGTTCACACAGTGAACAGTTAAGCTATGGAGCCCACTCCCACAGGAAGCAATGATGGCCACCAACTTCAGTGGCTTTCAAAGAGGGGTAGACAAGTTCATGTATGACAAGGCTATCAGTGATGACTAGCTGTGATGGCTCTGCTCTGCCTCTGCCTTTTACTTCAGGAGTAAATGCTTCTGAATACCAGTTGCTGGAAACCACAGCAGAGCAGAGTGCTCTTGTGCTCTAGTCCTGCTAGTGGGTTTCCCAGAAGAGGCATCTAGTTGGCCACTGTGAGAACAGAATGCTGGTTTAGATGGGCCATTGGCCTGATCCAGCAACCTCTTCTAATGTTCTTAATGCAGGTTAAGCACTTCATGAATTTAAAAAATGGCATATATATTTGTTTATACGGTGCTCTCAGTATATACATAACAACACAAAGCATGTGTTGGGAGCTGCAGACCCGGGGAGCTAATTGATCTTGGTGATGAGTAATGATCCTGGTGATGAGTGAAGTAATGAGGTTCTCAATTTTCTTTTTCCTTTTTCCTTAGGAGAGTATGCTATGTCAGCCTCACGCTCTTAGGCCGTGCCTTATTTTTTGTGATGGGCTTCCGAGTCAAAGTGAAGGGGGAAGTAGCTAGTCCTGAGGAGGCACCGATCCTTACTGCAGCACCACACTCGAGCTTCTTCGACGGGATCGTCTGTGTTCTGGCAGGCTTGCCATCGACGGTGTCTAGGCAAGAGAATCTCTCTGTGCCCATTCTTGGGAGTAAGTGTTGTTACGAGGCTTGAGGGAACGTAGGCTGGTTTCCTCCAGTTTAAGTCTGGTCTTGCACACACACAGGGGGGGGGGACAAATGAGGTGGTAGAGTTCTTGGATCATAGAACAAAATCCAGGATGATGCAGCATTCTGAAAAGAGATGGAGAATCCTCTGGTCCTCCTGACATTGTTAGACTCCCAACTCCCATCAGCTGCATACAGTGTGGCCATTGGTTTTGACATGCCAACTTGTTGGTAAACTCAGGACTGCACTCCAGATTCTTTCCTTTGACATAAAGTCATGTGACATCTTCTGATTGACAGGAAGGTAGCCCTTAGCCATCTATTAAAATGGCACGAGTGGGAGCTCAGGATCTGGCCCGCCTGCCAGTGTGTGGCAGCTGTGAAATAGGTGAATTCCATGCTAGGGATCTCCAGGAAAGGAATTGAAAAATAAAACTTCAGACATCACAATGCCATTACAGTGGTACCTTGGTTCATGAGCTTAATCCGTTCTGGAAGTCCATTCTTAAACCAAAGAGTTCTTAAACCAAGGTGTGCTTTCCCATAGCAGCAGGGGACTCGGTTTACAAATGGAACACACTCAACAGGAAGCGGAACATGTTCTTTTCCAAGGCAAAGTTCATAAACCAAAACACCTACTTCTGGGTTTGCAGCATTCTTAATCCAAGTTGGTCATAAACTAAGCTGTTCTTAAACTAAGGTACCACTGTATACAAAGCTATGGTTGCAACCACATTTTGAATACTGTGTACAGTTCTGGTTGCCTCACCTCAGCAAGGAAGGATACTGTTGGAAAAGGTTCAGAAAAGAGCAGCCAAAACGATCAAGGGGATGGAGCAACTCCTCTGTGAGGAAAGCTTGTGACATCTGGGAGTTTTTAGTTTAGAGAAAATGCGAGTAAGTGGTGTCGTCATTTAAGTTTGTAAAAATATGCATGGCATGGAGGAAGTGGATAGAGGACAGTTTTTTCCTCCCTTTCTCTTAACTCTAGAACTCCAACTCTGGAGTGTTGGAGGATTCAGGACAAAGTTAAACTATGGGACTTGCTCCCAACTTGGATGGCTTTAAAAGAGGAAGATAAGGCTATCATTGGCTCCTAACTTTGATGGCTGTTCACCGCCTCCATGGTTGGAGGCAGTATGCCTCTGAATACCAGTTTCTGGGAATCACAAGTGAGGCGACTTGTGTGGCTGGTAGTCTAGAAATGTTCTTAATAAATAAACCAATTTTGACTGGTGCTTAGGCTCAAGAAATAATTCCTAGATTTTTGGGGGTGGGTGGATGGGCCTTGTAAATGCTTGTACCACCCAGCAATGATAAGAACCAACCTTCCTTCCTTCCTTCCTTCCTTCCTTCCTTCCTTCCTTCCTTCCTTCCTTCCTTCCTTCCTTCCTTCCTTTTTGCTATTAAACAGGGATCCTCAGTGCTCTCCAGCCTGTTGTAGTGTCCCGTGTCGACCCTGATTCCCGGAAGAACACAATCAAAGAAATAACCCGTCGAGCAACTTCAGGGGAGCAATGGCCCCAGGTAAGATTTTTCAGATGGTTTAGCTGCTGAAAAGCTAAACCATCTTTGTGCAAATTGCTCCTCCAGGCTCTTCATGACAAATGTTGAGAAATGAATGGTGCCAGCTCTAAGGAGTCATCTGAGATAAATGGATGATGTTGTAAGCATAAATGAGAGAGCCCTGCTGGGGTCCAGGTAAACAGTTGACCTAACCCCATCTGCATTATACATTTAAGGTAGTTTCATGTAATTGTAAACAGTAATGGCTTCTCCCAAAGAATCCTGGAAACTGTAGTTTATTGAGAGTGCTGAGGGTTGTTAGGGGACCCCCTTTTTCCTTTCTATAGGTTCAATTCCCAGAGTTCCCTGGGGGAGATGGATTGGCTGTTAAACCACTCAAAGTATTGTGCTTTGAATGATAATTCATTCAAAAATTATTCATAGATGGTACCTGATTCCCTGTACTCAAGTGCTAATAGCCCACTATGCGGGAGAGCCTAAGGAGAGTCAGGTGCCTATATTCATAAGTGGTGATCTTGTGAAAAGATACAGGAATGTTGGAAAAAAAATATAGATATATATTATGAAGTGGGACTTATCATGGATCGGATACTGGACTGGCATTATTATCTATATTTGATTAATATAGGGTGGCATTATTATCTATATTTGATTAAGAAAGTCAAAACAATGGTTCATTACAATCCATGACATGCTTGACAATAGGTAGAGATAATAAGTTTCTGGAGGCAACTTGCTGTTGGAATGGTAACAGCAAATTTGGAAAACTGCATCAATGGAAAAAACTGACACCAAAGGTGAAAGACAGGAATATTTTTTTTAAAAAAAAATGACAGAAAAGAAGTTCCAAATGATATACTATTTCCTTATTAAACATGTAGCACATGCAGACTCTTGTGGAACAACTGTGTAAGATGACACTAATAAACAAAAATAATTTTGGTTATAAGTAAAGAGGCACCAATGTTTTACAGCAAAAGATAGATTCAATCAATGCTCTTCACTATATGCTCCTTACATGTTTATGATCATGTATATTGGGTAGTCCCCCCCCCCAAGCAAATAAAGTGATTTTTAAAAAACAAAACACTGCAGGTTTGAAAGGTTCAGTCAGCCATCTTATTTCAAAATGGTGCCCCATAATATCCAGACATAGGAGGAAACCTGCTCTGCCATCTCAGGAGCCACCATGCAACATTTGGTTATGGCATCTTAAGTGGTGTCCAAATGTATAGCAAACAAACACATTCCCAAAATATGTGGCAGATACAGCATATGGAAAGTGGAATGGAACAATAGAGCCTTCTGCTCTGTTAGATCAGGGTTATGGAGGTGAAAAGCTCTGACAGTGATCCATGGTTTGAGAACTGGGGTGTTATATGGGTGTTCCTGTTTTTCTTCCATCAGATTTTGGAGGATATGTATTGCAAGAAACAGGACAGTATTCCTGGAGTGTTGCTACAGGTTCTGTTATTGTAGGGTCTTCCCCGGCCACTGTTCCAAACAGCCCTCCCCAGCATCTGGTATCTCCCATCAGCCCCAGCCATTGTGGCCAGTGATCAAGGATGATGGCCCACAGATTAAGAAAGAAAGGTTCAGAAGGATGTGTACCTCCCCCGCCCCCATTGCTGTCTGAAGGAACCATTGCCAAATGAGCCTTGAACAAGAATTGCTGGATTCGTGGGACAATTTAAATTAATGGAATATGCATGTCGTTTCCTCTTTCTTTCTTTTTTGATCCCAGGTATTGATTTTCCCAGAAGGTACATGTACAAACCGTTCATGTCTGATCACTTTTAAACAAGGTGAGGAAGGCTGTGTCAGATGCATTGTTGCTGAAAAGCTAGAGGTGTGGTGGGGGGGGAGTGTGTACCGTTTGAAAAGCAGATTGAAAGCATGAATCTTTTCAGAGGAATGGAGGCAGTGTATAACCCTCCAATGCATTGCAAAGCAATCCTCCAGGCTACAGATTCTGAATTGGACCCATGAATCAGAGTTCTGGGGCTGCAAGGTAAAGGTAAAAAGTAAAGGACCCCTGGATTAAGTCCAGTCAAAGGCGACTATGGGGTTGCAGTGCTCATCTCGCTTTTCAGGCTAAGGGAGCTGGCATTTGTCCACAGACAGCTTTCTGGGTCATGTGGCCAGCATGACTCAACTGCTACTGGTGCAATGGGACACCTTGATGAGTGCCAGAGTGCACAGAAACACCATTTACCTTTCCGTTGCAGTGATACCTATTTATCTACTTGCACCGGTGTGCTTTTGAACTGCTAGGTTGGAAGAAGCTGGGACAGAGCAACAGGAGCTCACCCCCGTTGTGCGGATTCAAACTGCCAACCTTCCGATCAGCAAGCCCAAGAGGCTCAGTGGTTTGGACAACAGCACCACCCGCTAGCTGGCCCTACTCAGAGTACACCTATTGAAATCAATGGAATTATTCCAAGTCTACTCTGAATAGGAACAGCAGTGAACACATGATCTGCCTGGATCAAATCAGGAGAGTCTGCTTTGGAATATGAGTTCAATTCCTCCTTCATCACTTACCAGGAGTGAACTTTTTATGCAAGGTAGTGATGTTCTAGTACTGAAAAAAATGTATTCTTGAGCTCAAATGTGCCCTGTTAATCCCAATTGCATATCTTTTACACCTGGCTCTGGTTGGTACGGCAGATCCTTTGGGGTTCTTGTAGAAAGCTAAATAACAGTACTGGAATGTGCCCATTTCTGGAATAGATGTAATCTGACTTGGTTTAAGGCAACGTTCTGGCTTCTGTATGTGGGGAATGTTTCTTTATATGGAGAGTTTCCCCCTTGTGGTCTGAAGCGGTACAGTCCAGAAATGAGCCTAGATCTCACCAACACAGTATACAGTACTTCCAAAAGGCAATAGACAACCAAAAGAGTTGGTGTGCTTTTCTGCCTAGGGAGGTGAAACCGATCTGCACTCGGTTGTTATAGGGCCTTTAGAACAAAACAGAAAGGGGATTTAGGTGGCAACTGTATAGCTATGTATGCTTTATCTGATGAATTTCATTCCCCCCATTGCAATCTTTAAAATAGGAATGGGGAACCTTTGGTTCCCAGATGTTGCCAATCTGCACCTCCCATCAGCCCCAGAAAACTTGGCCCAATAGCCAGAGGTGCTGGGAGTTCAGCAACATCTGGATGACCAACAGTTCCCGACTCCTACTTTAATGCCCAGGCTTCAGTTCCGCAGACTTCAGCTGCCTATTCCAGTGAACATTGAATCCCTCCACTCTTCTGCTGACAGCCACCCAGCTCCAAGGTAGTGGTGAAACTGAAACTGACCCGGGACAGGATCCCATACTATCAAATTTGCCTAGGTTGGTGGTCTTCATTCTTCAACCTGGGATGCACCTTTTAACCATGACATGGTTTAGGAGACCCAATTCATTTTAGACCACATATTTGGTGATAGCGCTTCAGTTGTGATCTACCTTAGATCAGGAAACTGGTCCAGTAGTAGATCCACCAACATGTGGATCTCAATAACAAGTTTGTTAAGGATGTGGCTCCTAACATCTGTGATTTCCTGGGATTTGGGAGTCTGGGTGAACATGGAAAGCCCTTAACTCAACATGTTAAACATTAGGAAGAACTTCCTGACAGTAAGAGCTGTTCGGCAGTGGAATTTGCTACCAAGGAGTGTGGTGGAGTCTCCATCTTTGGTGGTCTTTAAGCAGAGGCTTGACAGGCATATGTCAAGAATGCTTTGATGGTGTTTCCTGCTTGGCAGGGGGTTGGACTGGATGGCCCTTGTGGTCTCTTCCAACTCTACGATTCTATGATTCTATGTTAAACTGAATGGTTCTTGGTGGTAGTGTCCATTGATTATTATTCCTGAGTATGGTTTTTTCTCTAGGCACAGACTATAGTCCATGTAATTTCTCCCCATGGTGATTTTTCTTGCCTGGCTTGCATTTCCAGGGGCCTTTATTCCTGGCGTTCCTGTTCAACCAGTGCTGCTTCGGTATCCAAATAAATTGGTAAGTTCCCTCCCAATTATTTTATTGATAGAAAAAGTTGGGTAGGGAACCTCAGACCTGGGGGCCAAATGTGCCCCCCTGAACTCATTATCTGGCCCAAAGAAGTCTTCACAGGCCACACCCCTCATCACCCATGCTGTACATCCCTCTTGGGTGTTTTTACCCAGCTGGAATGAGTCCTTGAACTCTGATAATGCCCCTCGCTTGCCTGTATAGAGAATAGAAAAGAGCATATTAACACATTTCGCTTTGCTTTTGGTCCACCTACCCACTCCTGGCATGTAGCCCTCAGAAAGTTGCCAGAAATATGGCCCTTGGACTGAACAAAAAAGATTCCCCACCCCTTTAAGAAATCAAAAGTCTTGACTTGTTGCAATCCCTCTAGAATGATACATTTCCCTGATACAAACTATGGCCACATCTGCACTATACATACATTTAGAGTTCTGCTTTGTTCTGCTTTTAACAGTTGTGGTTTCCAAAAAAACAATAAAATAAAAAAACCAGAAAGTGTATGTAAAGAGTGCTTAGTGTTATTAGGAGACCCCTTTTCTGCTCACAGAACTACAATTCTCAGAGTGCCCCTGTGAAGAGTGATTGTTAAGCCACTCTGGAAATTACAGCTCTGTGAGGGGAATAGGGGTCTCCTAACAACTCGCCACACCCTTAACAAACTGCATTTCCCATGATTCTTTGGCAGATGGCATGATACTGCTTTAAATGTATAGTGCAGACAAGGCCCCTAAAAGCATTGTTTGCCTGAGGTGATCTGAATGTTCTGCCTGTGGTTCTGAGTCTGGGATGGCCCATTCACACATGCAGACCACCATTTGGGTGTGCGAACTATCCCAAGATAGGCTCCCTCTATGCATTCAGTCATGCTGACTAAGAAAACTCCACCTGAAATACAGCTGAGAGCACACTTCCATCCTCTCACCACAGACACCACCGTCACCAAGGGTAGGAAACTGGTTAAGGTTTCCCACCCGTGGTTTTTGCAAGTTAAACCTCTTGGCATTTCCACATCTAAGTAAATGACATTTATTTGCTCCTGTGAGGGAACATAACAGGCCTGTGTGGTCTTGCCTCATATCGTGTTAGGGTTGAGGAACCTTTTTCAGCCTGGGGGCTGTGTTCCTTCTGCAGGGTCAGAGACAAAAGTGAGCAGAGCAGTGGGTGCAAATGGGGGGTGGAACCCATTGTTCAGGCAGGCAGGCAGGCAAACAGATTTTTCAGAGTTCAAGGACACATTCCAACCCAACAGAAAGAGTCAAGGAGGGTTCAAAGCAGGGGTCAGATAGAAAGACTCAGGGGGCTGCATTTGCCTCCCTGGGCCAAAGTCTCACCACTCAAATGTTATGGTTTGGAAATTTTGGTTCTGATGCTCTATATCTTGTCTGTTAGCTCACAGTAGGGATGGGAGGATGAGCCAGATCCAGCCCTCTCAGCTTCTCATTTATCCATTCTTGAAGTAGGTTTTCTACATTTCTGCACCAATTTATGTTTTCTTTTTAAAACATTAATCCCCGTGAAAATTCTTCAAAGTGATAGTGTGAATTTCTCCGCTTGAACACACTTTTATAATGTGGTTTTGATGAATGTACACATTTCACCAGCAATTTTTCTTAACATAACACCTTTTTTGCATGTCATTTCCACCAGCACATTTTAATGCACAAATTTTCCCTCTAACACATGCATTCTTGCAAACATTGACAGGGACCGCAAAATTCAGATGAGTGCAAATTTTGAAAGATGCCTGTATTTCGGTCCTTGTGTTGTTTTGGAGAGTGAAAATGTGATAAATTTTGCTTTAGGTGCAAACAGAATCAGATTTTCTCCACCATTCCTTCTCAGGAGCCACAAACCAATTGCTGTTTGTTTCTTTGTTTGTTTAGAGCATTTTTACCCCTACACTTCAACCAAAAAAGGCTCCCAGACTGACTTATATACAAACAGTTAAAACAAGACAGCCTCTGCCTACAAGCTTAGAAGCTAGAAAAAACACCACATACTGTAGAAGGAGAAAAGCACAGGGAAGGGATGATGGGTGGGGAGGTCAAATTCTGGCACCAGTTCTAAAATGGTTGTTCTTATAATGGCTAGTTGGCACAGTTCAGGGGCAGGAGGTGTCTGATGGAGGTGGGCTAGTGGCAAAGCTGATGGAGTGAGTGATTCCTGTTTGCCACCTCTCCCACTGAGGTAGGCTAGCGAAATTGCTGTCCCCATGTGACTGCTGAGGGAGAGGAGGCCTGATGAAGTGAGTTCTGCGTCTTCCCCTCTGTTACATCCTCCAGGTGTTGCTAGATTCCAAGTCCTATGAGCCCTGGCTAGTGTAACCAGTGGTCAGGGATGGTGAGACTTGGTCCACAGCCTCCGGAGAAGCACAGGTTTCCTGCTAGAGACTTGCTAGTGAATCACGCCCACTTCCTGGTCTCGGCTGTGCTTTGCTTTCCATTTGTCTAACGAGCTGTTTATAACTATTCATTTATTTTGTTTGCTTTCCTCTAGGATACCGTGACGTGGACTTGGCAGGGCTACAATTTGTAAGTGGCACCACCCTAATGACAAACGTTCTTATCGCCGGCGGCTGTTGACAATACTAGTTGCAGCATCTTTGTATGTGCTGCATATACAGATCTTTAGATATGGGTGCCATGTTCAGAAGGTTCAGAAGGTTTATATCGCAGCAATTGTATACTAATGGGGCAGCGGTGGGGAACCATTCTCATCCCAAGGGCCGTGTTCCCTTCTGAGCAACCTTTGGGCTAGGGGTGGGGGACATGCTGGTAGTGAGCAAGGCAAGAAGCAAAAGTTGATGGAGCAACACATTAACTTGGTCACTCATCCCTCCCTGTCCTCCCTCCCTGTCCTCCATCCAGGTAAGCCAAAAATTATCCAAGTTCAAGGACAGGCAAAAGCAGCATCTTGATTGTCAGCCAATCTGGAAAGGCCTTGCATAAATTGCATATATTGTTAAAATGTATTAAATAGCCTATCATCTCAAGGCTGTAGCAAGGATTACTAGCAAGGATGTGAAAAACTTCATTGCAAAGCCTACTTATCATTACAAGGGCCTTCTATTTTTTTTTTTTAGATCTGCTTTATTTGTGATGTCCATTTGAAAACTTAGCTGTTTAAATGTCACATTTAAATGGATTGATTTGAAAATGGTTTGCAACCTTTGTTTTATTTTAATTCTTTTCCAGCAAAGAGGCATTAGTCTTGACTTTGTGCCAGCTGTTTACAAAAGTTGAAGTGGAGGTGAGAACCAGAGAAATGCTGCTATTTTAAACCTGAATGTGTTGATTAGTTTACAAGCAATTGGTTTGCAAATGTTTGAGAACTGACATTGAGCAATGATAGAAAAGCTTCCTTTCTCTTCTTCCCTGCTAAATTGGACCTAGAGGGTTTGCCCCTCTCCCCAATCCTGTGCTTTAAATAATATCTCTTTTTATTTTTATTTTTAAAAAGCACGTACAGCCCTACACTAGTGGATAAATTGTTGTTGTTTAACCCTTGGCGTTTGCCAAAATAATTGGAAATACTTGGTTTGAGAAAGATACATTGACTGGGAGCACTGGTTACAGAGGTTTTTAGTACAGCTAATGTTTGCCATTGAGCAGTTTGCTTTTCTAATATATATGGATGTGCTGCCATCTACTGGCAGACCTGCTTATCTTCCCCAACAGATTTCATCAAGTTTGTATATTGCATGGATGCATACACACAGAGGCCCTATACTGCACTATACTTTTGAAGCAGCATCATACCACCTGAAACAGCCATGGCTTCCCCAAAGGAATCCTAGGAGGTGTGGTTTGTTAAGGGTCTTCAGTTGCTAGGGGACTCCTGTTTCCCTCCCAGAGCTACAATTCCCAGAGCTCCTGGAGGGGGGGATTGATTGTTATACCACTCTCGGAATTGTAGCTCTGTGAGGATTAGCAAACTAGAGCTCCCAGGATGCTTCAGGGGAATCTATGACTGCTTAAAGTGGTATGATATAGACTCATTGATAGATTTTATATAGGTAAAGGTAAAGGGGCCACTGACCATCAGGTCCAGTCGTGTCCGACTCTGGGGTTGCGGCGCTCATCTCGCTCTATAGGCCAAGGAAGCCGGCGTTTGTCCGCAGACAGCTTCCAGGTCATGTGGCCAGCATGACAAAGCTGCTTCTGGCGAACCAGAGCAGCACACGGAAACGCCGTTTACCTTCCCGCCGGAGCGGTCCCTATTTATCTACTTGCACTTTGATGTGCTTTCGAACTGCTAGGTTGGCAGGAGCTGGGACCGAGCAACCGGGCTTACCCCATTGCAGGGATTCGAACCGCTGACCTTCTGATCAGCAAGCCCTAGACTCTGTGGTTTAACCCACAGCGCCACCTGGGTCCCTTAGATTTTATATATGCATACATAAATAGATATACAGGTGATAGCCAACAATTGACATACATTAGACCTGTTGAAATAAATGGATTCAAAGTCCATTGATTTTTGTGGTCCTGAAATATAACCTACCCAGGTTATTAAGACTCTACTGGCTTGTGTAACTGCTTTTTTTAAAATTATTATTTCAGTTTCTTCCAGTCTACATTCCATCCGAGGAAGAAAAGAAGGATCCAGTCCTTTTTGCCAGTGGAGTCCGTAACAAAATGGCAAGGTGATGTGGGAATCCTTTTGCAAGGTTACCTTAAGGCGGCAGGTGGCTGGTGTAAAATTATATCAGGCTTGAATCCTTCCAGCCTGTGTGAGTGCCACCACATAATTGGTGGAGAACTCCTGGCTGGGGGCCAAACATGGCTCTTCAACCCTCTCTATCCAACCCTCAGGACTCTCCCTAAGCCAAACCCCTTCTCTCCAGGGCACACACAGAGAGGTCTCCTAACTGTCAGCACCCTTAATAAACTACAGCTCCCAGAATTCTTTGGGGGAAGCCACGGCTGTTTTACGTGGTACAGTGCTTTAAATGTACAGTGTGTCAAACATTCCTCAGCCTCCTTGAAAGGGAACATGAGCACATCAAAGGCCCTGCATCACACTCAAGAGATGGCCATCAAAATGTTTACTCTCTTTGATGATTTTTCAATGTAGTTTTGTTTCTCATTAACTGATGGCAAACAATCAACCAAAATGTGGGGAAATCTTTCAGCATAGCGCTAGTTTATACAGTCAGTGCTTTTACTTTGCCTAGAACAAGAAGATGAGCTTACCTTCTAAAGTGGTGTCATACATATGTTTAATTTCAGGGCTTTGGATGTGGCCACTACGGACCACACGTATGAAGACTGCCGCCTCATGATCTCGGCTGGACAGCTGACCTTGCCCATGGAGGCCGGATTGGTGGAATTCACCAAAATCAGCAAGAAACTGAAGTAAGTGTTTTGCTTTTGCTTGGTTCAGATGCAAGATTTGTTGGCTGTTGGATGCTTGACTTGAAAGATGCTCTGCTTGTATCCAACATCTGGAAGGCCACAGGTCCCTGCTGCATATGGATGGCAAACTCGAATGTGGCTCCTTGGATAGCTAATCCATCCATGCACAATAAAGAACTCCAGGGTTTGCAGATGTACAAGGGAAATAATGGGGCAGGGGGATAATCCAAAATAGCTCAAGCAGGATTGAGTGTGTTTAGTGGCCATGGGATGTTGGCTGACTGTAGGAAGAGGGAGACAGAACCATAAGGTGAAGGGGGAATGGAATGGAATGGAGCATGGAATGGTTCTGGCTGGCTGGCTGGCTGGCTGGCTGGCTGGCTGGCTGGCTGGCACCGTGAACAGGAGCACACTACTTTGCTACTTTTCTTTTACTTTTGAGCTCTCAGTGGCCTTTACTAATGGCAAGTGGGGCCTCTGGACTCTTTCTTCCCTTTCAATAGTCTTAAATGGGACAGCATCAGAGAGCAGTTGGACCAGTTTGCTGCGGTCGCCAGCACCTCCAAGGGGGGCAGGATTGGAATCGAGGAGTTTGCCAACTACCTGAAGCTGCCCGTCTCAGATGCTCTCGAACAGCTGTTTGCCCTATTTGACAGGGTAAGCATGCTCCCCCACTCCCCCCCATAATCCTTTCTGCAGAAGCTGTGCTTGCAATTCAATCCTCATGCAGTCTTCTTCTTCTTTTATAAAAAGAATCCAAATTTACCATAAGGAGGAGAGATGATGGGTGAGTAGGGGAACAGCATAGAATCAGTGCAAGGAAGGAGGCACATGGAATGAGGTTAAAAAGAGTCTGGTGTCTCCAGGGAAAGGGTTTGCAACTCCAAGTGCACAGTAAGAAGCAGCTGCCTTTGTTCATGTGCAGCAGAGGGTGGAGTTCTGCAATACCCATGAATTCCAACTGTGAAATATGACATGTATGGGCATGGCAGGCGGTAATTGCTTTGACAGATCAGTTGCTCTTGTAGCGCACACCCAACTGTGCTCTTCTCAGACGCCCTCGGAGCTTTTTGGAAGGTGTTTGGTTCTCTCCGAATCTTCGCCATGTTCCTCGTTCAGGCTTTGTTGGACACCGCTACCGGTGGCAGTGGTGGCGGTGGTGGTAGCGCTGGAGGAGCCCTGCTGAGAAGCATTGCAGGAGGAGGTGGGGGTGGGGGTGCTGGCGGAGCCCTTCTGAGAAGCATTGCAGGAGGAGGTGGTGGCGGTGCTGGCGGAGCCCTCATGAAAGGCCTCGGAGGCGGAGGTGGTGCTGGAGGAGCCTTGGTGAGAGGCCTCGGGGGGCTCTTGGCAGGAGGAGGAGGAGGAGGTGGCGGAAGCAAAGCAGGGAACATTATGGGGATCGTCGGGGGGATCGTCAACATCATCAGCGAAGCGGCAGCTCAGTACACTCCTGAGCCGCCACCGACCCCCCGCAGCCATTTTGCGAACGTGGAAGCCAACGAGAGCGAGGAGATGCGCCAGTTCCGCCGCCTCTTTGCCCAGCTGGCTGGCGATGACATGGAGGTGTGCCCCACGGAGCTGATGGAGATCCTCAACAAGGTGATGGCCAGGCACCAGGACCTGAAAGGCGGGGGCTTCAGCCTGGACACCTGCCGGAGCATGGTATCCGTCATGGACAGTGACACCACGGGCAAGCTGGACTTCTACCAGTTCAGATACCTGTGGAACAACATCAAGAAGTGGCAGTGCGTTTTCAAGCAGCACATGGGCCCGGCGGGGACCATCGAAATGGCCCATCTGCCTGACGCCTTCAAGGCTGCCGGCTTCCACCTGCACGAGCAGATCTACGCGCTGATCATCCGCCGGTACGCCGACGAAGACGGCAGCATGGATTTCAACAACTTCATCAGCTGCCTGGTGCGCCTGGATGGCATGTTCCGAGCCTTCAAGTCCCTGGACAGGGCTGGCGATGGCAAAGTACGGATGAACGTCCAGGACTGGCTGCAGTTGACCATGTACTCTTGAAAGCAAGTCAGGGGGCGGTTTCTAGCTTCAGACTGCAAGCGCTACTTTTTAGTTACATAACTGGACTCTGTTCCTTTCTGGAAACGAGGCTGACTCTCTTGCACCATCGTTATGTTTTAGGCTTGCCAGGGAGATAGGCAAGGTAGGGGAGGTTGTAAACTTACATCTAGCTTTACTCAAGGTGCTCGTTTTAGCTTTGTTGTCTATGATTTTCACCTTTTTCCTTTAAGTGCTTTTGTTTAAATAATGAGAATGGCTGGTGTGTTTTAGAAATGCATTGTTTATCATTTCAGCAGCATGCATACACATTGCTTGTGTAAGCTGTACTTATGTCTAGGACCAAAACTGTGTATTTTAAAAAGTGCCTAAATTGGGCAGAAAAGAATGTTGCTTTTCACAGGCAGCAATAGTGTGTTGAAGGGTGTGGGGTGCCTCTGATATATAGTGTAGTTATACTGCAGCAAAATGCATCGCTGTGTGAAGGCAGAACTCCTGCCCCCTCCCAAAGAAACCTCCTCAAATCTTTCCCCTCCCTCCGCAGATGTTTACTGTACACCATCAGGGTCTTGCAGAGACCAGTTCCCATTCCCATGCCACCTCCCATTTTGGTCCCTCCCCCCCCCAACAGACACCTCATCATTCTGTAACTGCTAGCTTGTTTTTGGGTGGTGCTGTTCTTCTGAAACGTGACTGGCACTCAGCCACCCAAGTCCGCTGTTAGCTGGAATGCTGTAAACTTAGACACAGGAATGGGTACTGGGGGGAGAGCGAGTTGCAAGCTGAGTAAAGTTGTAGTCCGTAGCTTTTCGTTCGGTGTTTTCCATCATTTTGCCCAAGGGCACTTTTGAATCCCAAGCAAGCACTGACAAAGTAGATATTCGGCTAATTCGTGGTCATGAAGGGGTGAAAATAAGGGCGAATAAACTTGGGTCAAAACAACAAAGAAGGAGATTTCTGCCATTTATTTGATCATGTTGCAGCCCCAGGGAGGGGGTGAGAGAAGCACCGGAGCGATCTCCACCCTTCAGCACCAGGGTGGCCAACCTGCTCGAGACTGCCCTGGTCTTATACCAAACGAGGTCCTTTCTCCATGGCACCACACTGGCATTGCAATATGCAGCAACATCGCCAGTCTACATATTTGACGTTCTGCTTTTGAGGATTGGGGAGAAGGAAAAAAGGTGCACAGTCACAGAGAGATAACACACACAGAGAGAGAACACTGAACTCCACATTGTAAACTCTCTGCTCCCTTTCTTGTATGTGCCCCAGGTTTGCACCTCTTCTAAAACCACCTCTTCATGTTTCCACCATGTTACCAGTTCTGACTTTATGTTGAATCCTGGCTCCCTTCTTTTTCTTTTTCAGACCTAAACCCAGGTGTTTGCGTGTTTAGTAAACGGAGTGTGCCGGGATGATTCATATTTTCTTGGCAAGTCCTTTCTCAAATTTAAAAACCCAGACACCTATTTTTGGCATGGCTCATCTCCCCACCCAAAGTGGGAACGCCCTGCCATGTCCATTGTTCATATCGGTTTTTGGAATGGTGTTATTTGAATAGCTGCAGCTGGTCTGGCTGGGAGGGCCTCTGTAAGCATTGTATGATGTGCACAGCCAATCCTTGCTGGCTATTTTCCTCTTCTTTTTGTAAAAAGAAGCTGGTTTTTTTGGGGTGGGGGGCATTTGGAACTGGAAAAGTAGGTGATGGTGGAGTGGGGAGATAATCACTGACTTAGCTGTCTTTGCAACAGGTGCTCCATCTCTAGGAAGTTCCAAATTTATGTTTGCTCTGTCAAAGGTGCTAAAAGCTACAACATTCAAAATAATTTTAATTATGATTACTGCTCACTCCAATTGCCAACCCTGCCTGCCCACCAAGCTCTTTGTCAACTCACTTCCATTTACACATCACCCACCCCTCCCTCCAAGCCCTCCCCTGACCACTTGCTGCAACCCCACCCCTTTTTAAAGGAGAGGGGCAAGATTCAGAGAGCAGTTTGCCATATCACGCTTTGAAGTGTGTCCCCCTTTCTGTTAAAATGATCACCTGGGCCTCCTGCTACCCACACAGCTTGCTTCCTCACCTGCCTGCCACCTGTTGGCAGGCAGGTGAACTGCAGCGTGACAATTGCCTTACATTTATATGCATATAGGAGGAATGAAGGTTCATTGTGTTTTCAGTTTTGACTGTTAACCTCTATCTTATGAAGCTTCACTGGGCACTTTCTGCATACTTTCTCTGCAGCTTTCGTATTTGCATCCTTGAGGACATAAAAATGCAAGCATTATTGAAGATAACACATAAAATTGCATGTTATTATTCCATTGCCTGTCAGGATTGCCTATATTAGTCAAAACTGCATGTTTACCAGGAGACATTCACACTAAATGCTGGTGAATTTCTAGAAGGTTTGAAAAGGAAATTTGCAGATTGCTGCAGTAGTGTGGAGAATTTCACTTTAAGACTGAAAATAGGAGAAAATATTAACTATTTCTTCGTGATGGTAATGGCAAAAGGGGTTTGGCAGGTATCTACCAACATCGGCTTTTGATGCCAACTCAACACACTAGTACCAGTATGCTACAAATCTATCCTTTATTTTAGTACAGGAGGCAGAAAAGAAGAGAAATCAAGGCTTGTGATCTTTGCTACATTAACAAATAAAATAACTTTTATTTGTCTTTGCAAGCCAGTTCCCCCCCCCCCCGAGGATCCCCCCCCTTACTGGGGATGCAGATGGGGGGGAGGCAGTTAAATGTGCTAATTCCAGTTTGCACACATTCCATTCTTTTAAGGCAGAGCCCATCCCTTCCTCTGCCTTAAAGTCTGGAAACTGGCCAGTCTCCTGAGGGCTGGTATGCCAGCCTCTTTCAGATGATGTGTATAGCCAGTGGCTTGAAATGGAGCCTGCCCCTTGCACTTGAATATTGTGTGTGGGTACACACACACACACACACACACACACACACACACACCACATATAAATGTTTACATAAAGGATATATTTTGTAAGAAGAACAAACAAATAAATAAAAGCCTAATAAAGCAAAATAAACAGAAATGTTAGGCTTGCCATACGTCCGGGAATTTCTAGACATGTACTCATTTGGGGGTCCTTCATGCACATCCAGGGGAATTTTACATTTTAAAGCAAATGTCTAGGATATGGGTTGTGTGTGTGTGTGTGTGTGTGTGTGTGTGTGTGTGTGTGTACGTACCAGCAGCTCTGGTTCAGGCTCTGGCACGGACACAATTGCCCTAAAAAAGTTCAACAACTTTTTGTGTCCAGATTTTTTACCCCTTGAAATATGGCAACCCTAAGAAATGTATAAGACCCAAAACATATTAAGCAGTCCAATCTTATGGGTCAGGGAATCATCACAAGATGTCTAAGCAGTTGGTGGTTGCAGCTTTATGTATATAACAGAGGGGAGGGCATTCCACAGAAGAGGGGCAACAACAGAAAACACCCATTTTTGCGTCACTGCCCTGTGATATTCTGTAGGGTGTGGTGTGACAAGTAGAACTCGCTGTGAAGATGAATTGATGGTTGATCATTTTTTTGGAACTATAGCTCTGTGAGGGGAATAGGGGTCCCCTAATGACTCTCAGCACCCTCAACAAACTGCGGCTTCCATAATCCTTTGGGGGAAGCCATGGCTGATTAGAGTGGCGTCATAGTGCTTTAAATGTATGCTGTGGATGTGGCCCAACAATGTCAGGGCGGAGAGAGCAGCACATACCCTTTGAATGTTGCCCTGCATTTCTTACAGAATGGAGATGGTACCATAGACTTCAGAGAGTACGTTATTGGTTTGACCGTAGTTTGCAACCCTGCCAACACAGAACAGACCATTCAAATGGCATTTCAGGTAAGTCCTCAAGCTTAGCATCTTAACTCCAAAAAGAGTTCAGCTATACATAAAAACTTTCAAAATCCATGGGGGGGGGGAGTGTCTCTAACAAAGTACTGCTCAGAGTAGACCCATTGAAATCAAGGGACTTAGTAGAGTAGCCATGGGCATTATTGTTAATGGGTTTAATGTTTTTTAAAAGATAGATTGCTGCAAACTAAGGGGGGGGGAGAGTTTTTAAAATCTAAATTATTGCACAGAAACTGCAGTGTGTAGATACAGCCAGAGTTTCCTGATGAAATAGAAAATGCCTAATGCCTCCATATGGCACTGTTTTCCTTTAATTTCTTTAAAAAAATATTTACCTTATTGATTAAATGATTCCTTTCAAGAAAGCTCATGCATTAAATGAATTATCAAATGCTTATATTTATATAGTCTGTTGATCTAGTCTATTTATCTAAACTGCAGCCTTAACAAAAATGCCCAACTCACATTAAACAGTGATGTATGGTTTGCTCAAATTCCTAACCCTCCCTTGATGTGCCATGCCACCAACCTCCATCTATTGAGGGTTCCTCTATAATTCCCTTGACTTATTTAACAGTAAAGCCCCTTTGGCTGTTCCCAATGTAACAACGGTTCCCATTGCAAAACATCAGCACGTGCCTCTTTTCTACAGCTCTTTGACGTTGATGAAGATGGCATCATAAATGAAGACGAATTCAGCTTAATTATGCGTTCAGCACTTGGGCTTCCAAGCCTTGACGTTTCTAATCTGTTCAAGGAAATAGACGCTGACAACTCTAAAAAGCTCTCCTATGGTAAGTGTCTAAACAAGCCTAAACTGTCATGGCTTCCTTGGGAATTGTTGTCTGGACCTGAGATTGCCGAGTCCCTTAGGTGAATCCTTAGGTCAGGCATAGGCAACCTTGGCTCTTCAGATGTTTTGGAACTACAACTCCCATGATCCCTGACCACTGCCCCAGCTAGGGATCATGGGAGTTGTAGTTCCAAAACATCTGGAGAGCCAGGGTTGCCTATGCCTGCCTTAGGTTTTGCCTACTGTCCCAGTGGTTCTGTGCAGAAACCAATGATATCTCAATAAGGTGGAGCTCCTTTTACATTTGTAGTATAACTATGCATTTATTGTTGTAAGTATGGTGCCCCCTAAAAGTTGTAATTAACTTATCATCTTTGGATATCACGTTTCCAGCGCTTCCAGTCTGTTGCTCTTTTCAGGTGGGATTCGAGTTGTACATTTAGAGTGGTTTTGGTGGTATTGAGCAACCAACTCCCTTTTGCAAAAGATTGGACTTTTTGTGACATGGAAAGTGGTGGGGAAATGCTCTGGAAAGTGTGGGGCAACACCCACAACGTCATCTAACCTCCCTACAAGCAAATGAGAACAAAGGCTCTTTAAAGAGCCAGTGGTGTCTAATCTCCTTGCAAACAAATCAGATTGAATGTGCAGAATGTCTATCTGGACGTACCCTTAATCCTAGTTTAGTGCAGGGGGAGGAACCTCCGGTCCAAATTAGTGTTCTCAGAGGTATTTATTTGCCCTGCAAGGCTGCTTTTCCCCCAGCGAAGCCAAGCTACCCCACATCTGATGTCATGGGGAGTCAGGTGGGGGGGGGGGAGGTTAAAGCTGCGGCTGAAGAAGAACAATTGGAAGACTTAAAGTGCAATCTCAAGTGTTCCTTAACAAGTAGAGCTAGCATTCAGCAGCTTTTGAATTTAGTGCCAAAAGGAAGGCCCAATCAGATGGGTTTCACCCAGAAGCTCCTAACTGGAGCTCCTGAATGGAGCCAGTTTACCCTGACATGGAAACAGGGACAGTAGCCTTTTGTCTGAGCCTAATGCTGTGGTTTAATATTAACTGTGGTTTGTTTAAACAATCCAATTTTCTGGTACAGTACATGTTTTGAAGTTGGCTAGTCTCAGTCAAAACACAGGTTATCAGTCCAGACGACATGATGAGCTGCACTCAGGGCCGGCTCTAGGTAGAGTCCCGGTGGTGCGGGGTGCCAGGGCGCCGGGCCAGTAGGTGGGGCACTGCGCAGCAAAGCCGTGCAGAAGCCATGCTGCGCCCTGCGAGGGCGGGGGTGCCAGAGCGATCTCCGCCCCTCAGCACCAGGGCGCCTGACCTGCTCGAGACTGCCCTGGCTGCACTTCAGCAAAAGCAGAAGCTCATGCTAAAGCTATGGTTTAATGCAATGTCCAAACTCCCCCAGTGTTAGAAATAACTTCTTGTGTTTCTCGATTTTCAGAAGAGTTCAAGGATTTTGCTCTGAAACATCCCGAATATGCCAAACTGTTTACAACGTACCTCGAGCTACAGCGTTGCCAAATATTTCCAGAGACAGAATTTACTTGCAGCACGCCGACTGTGAAAACCCCAGTTTCAGAAATTGCCTCAGTGCCAAGGAATAAAGTTTGTCCTCAGGCCAGTGATGATGACCATTCCATTGTCAGTGTCTCTGATAAAAAAGAAGACTGAATCTAAAAGGCTGAATATATTTGAGTCTGTGTTGATGTTTTGTATTTTATTTTTAATATAAAGAGAATACGGATTTTCTTCTTTTTTTAAAAAAATGCCGTTTTTACATTTTTATCAGAGAAGGCAAAGAGAGAGAAAAATAATTGCTTAAAAGTTATCCAACTAGTTTTAATGAGTCAATTATTTTATTTATTATTTTTATCACTTAGGCTGCATTAATTGCAACCCTGTTTCATTGGGCTGCTTGCACTGAGGCAAAATGCAATACAATGGTTACTCTCTTGGAAAGAATGCCATTGATGTCCCCACCCCACCCCCCGGATTTGTGGCAAAATGTTTCCAAACAGTTAAAAACTATTTCTGGAGTAGCAAACAGATTGCTCTAAGCTAACTTGGCCTTCTGGAGCAGAAGTGGAAATGTAAGATCATAAATTAATAGGGTTGGACCTTGCATTTGGGGTGACCTATGTATCGGAACGCGGGTGGTGCTGTGGGTTAAACCACAGAGCCTAGGGCTTGCTGATCAGAAGGTGGGCGGTTTGAATCCCCGCGACGGGGTGAGCTCCTGTTGCTCGGTCCCTGCTCCTGCCAACCTCGCAATTCGAAAGCACGCCAAAGTGCAAGTAGATAAATAGGTACCGCTCCAGCGGGAAGGTAAACGGTGTTTCCGTGCGCTGCTCTGGTTTGCCAGAAGCGGCTTAGTCATGCTGGCCACTTGACCTGGAAGCTGTACGCCGGCTCCCTTAGTCCGCGTCTGGACCTAATGGTCAGGGGTCACCTTTACCTTTGCCTATGTATCAGAACTAAGATTATGATGTCTCATTCTTTTGTAGTTGTCCTTGTCTACCCCCTTCATTCTACCCCCAGAGTCTATGCCTTCCTCCACCTTCCTCTTCCCTTCTCTGAATTAGTATCTGATTTCAGTTCTGCGAACTGATTGGTCTATTGGATGACCACCTTGATTGACCATCCCCCCTTTCTTTGGAAAAAGGAAAGCATATCATGGATGCAATATGGGAGAAATCTGGTGGACTGTACTCTTTTATCCCTCGGTTAAGCAGGAAGAAGGTAAGAGAAGGCCCTTGCTTGGAAACCGCCTCACTCCCATGATAAAACAAGCAGTAAGTCTTCCTTTTGGACACTTGACGTGTTGGCTGATCAGATGACACCCTCAACGTTCTGAGACAGCTGTACAAGGACTGTATCAGTCCCAAAAATAGTCATAATTTTGCTCCTCACTGTTATTCCATTTGCGGCCCTCTTGAGGGTCATTTCCCAATTGACTGTGTCTGCATTGTACCTACTGAGAAACCAGGTGGGCATGGTTTCTCTGATATCTTTCTTGGCCTGTGTCCTGGGGTTAACTTCAACTGGGGAAATGGTAGAATAGGAGAGGAGGGTGTATAGATTGAGAAGAGAAAATCCTCTATACACTGATATGGATCTGTAACCCCATCCTCAAGGAGCTGCATTTGTCTTTCTTTATTTCTTTAATGCAGGAGATCTAATCACCACGTCACACTAGCTGGTCTGATAGTATCCTCACAGGCTATCTTACCAGCCAGCTAACTATTTTTGAAGGTTCGTCAGCAGAGTACATCTGTCTATAGAATAAATGTGTGTGTATTGAGAAAGGGGAACGTGCTCACTCAGGGGATTTTGGCCTTGTAACTATACTGAAAAGCCATTTTACAATATGTTTGCACTCCACAAAATATTGCCTAGTGTTGTCTATCTTAGCCTAACAAATGCCTGTCTTGTCCTTATCTGGCCACCTTGGTTGGAAGCGGTCTTCTGGAGTAGAAAAGATGTGAATATTATAGGAAGTAAATTAAAAATAAAATAATATGGTTTATTTGCACATGATGGTGTATGTGGTTGGCTTTGTGCTTAAAATAAGAGCTGGATCTGCTGCTATAGGCTTTCGTGTGTGACTGGCACTAGTTCGGTGTTTTAAAAATTAGAGCTGTAGATTCAGCAGCTGTGTAATGAATGTTTACTCCTAGGATGTCATGAGAGAAAGTGGACTGAAGGTGTATGGATTGGTGCAATTTTTGAGCTAATTAGGGTCTGGCTACTTTATTTTAAATCTGTGGATGCTGCTCCAAGGTGGAAAAGAGGGATATAAATGTATCAGATACAAAAACTTAAGTGCTCTTGAGTAGAGATAAAGGAGAAATTCAATTCAATGCACATAAGAAAAATTGATCAATCTTTCACTTTCCAAAACAATATCCAAACCAAAACACAGCTTTCCTTCAAATGCCACTCTTACCTGAATTTTACAATGCAATTTTCCAACCAATGTTTTTTTTAAAAAAAAAATGCATGTATTTTCAAAAGATTGGGTCCATGTTGCGCAGCATCCATTAAGCAAGACATCCCCTTTGGATTTAAACATAGTGGGTGATGCTCATTGGGGCTGGTAGGGTGTAAGACAGGAGCCCAACAGTAGGTGGAGCCAGAGCCAATGATAGCTAGAGCCAGATAAGTCTAGTGTTGTTTCCATCCACCTCCCTGATGAGTTCTGCAAGAGGCAACACTGAGACTAAGGAGGAGGAAGCTGGTGGTCATTGGACTAACTCTGGACTAACCTCTGGACTAACTGCAAGAAGACAGACAGACAGACAGACAGACAGACAGACAGACGGGGCTGGCTGAGGGCACACTGTGGCTGGTAGCACAATGACTTAATGGACCAGGGTTAATCTTGCATTGGACTGTGGTCCAATGCTAAGTGCAAGGAAATAGGGCTGATAGCCACATGTGTGCAAAGCAAGCAAGAATTCAGTGAAGGAGGAAATGTACTTTTACTAAAGTTATGTCTATAATTGCAGAAGTGAAGCTCCTTACATTTCTGGAATTGCAGGTGGGAAAGCATAGGGGTTCATTCTTGGAAAGAATATCCGAGTTTCTGGATCCTAAACAATAAATATCAGGAAAGAACACCCAAGTTCTAAATAGTAAAATGCATTCTATAAACCATAGGTAGGATATTGCCTTTCAGATTAACAAATAAGGTTGCTATATTGTTTCCATGTGCTTTATGGTTTCCTGTTTATGTATGGTGTTTCCTCTTCAAAGCTTGTGGGTTTTATGTGCTTTTTAAATAAACATTGAAATGATGCGGTGTCTCCATATATGAAAAACGTGATCATCGAAAAGCTCCAAATGGTTTCTGAATCATTTTTTGTAATTGTTGAAATGAGGTGTTTCTCTGTACTGTATTTGGGAACCAAAGACAGAGTGAGGGACCTCCATATTCCCAGACTGTCCCTGTCCTCTCAGCTGACCTCCCTATCTCTTTGATGTTAGACTGATATGTCTTAGGTTGCATCCTGTTTACAACTTCCTCCTCCTTCTCACACTTCTCTCTCGGACCTCAAGATGAGAGGTGGCCTTGGAACTGCCCTCTAAGAGCAAAAGAGGAAGATTAGCTAGGTTAGAACTAGAAACAATTCTATCCAAGTTCTGCACTTCCAGCAATTATTTTGTTATTTTTTATTACTTTCAAATATCTCTGTGTGTGTGGTTGCAACAGGTAAAGTCTATTCTGTAACCAGGTTCAATAGCTGTACGCTGCACACTTAGCATACCAAAAGTGCTCCATTAGGTAAGTGGGGTCTTGCTTCCAAGAACATGCTCAACAGCCAGGGAAGGGGAATTCAATTTGGTATGCATTTAAGGCTGAATCTGTCAAATTCACACTTTGCAGGACAGTCTGTGAACCGAAACACAACTAGCCATTGAAATTCACGTGTACCAGAATTTTGCAATGCAGTTCTCCAGCCAGCTAAGGTTTGCAAAAAACGTGTAAGATATCCTAACCAAATTTTGCCTGATGGTCAGCTGCCCTGCCAATAGAGGTGCTATTTCATTTCAATGACCTTTTTTCATCCATTTCATCCATTACTTTAAAAGCCAAAGTGAAAAAAGCCAAAGCTGTAAATAATAATAATAATAATTTTTTCTCCCTCTCGGGTCACATTGTAGCAGGCTGTGAGCGCTTAAGAGTCTCACCCTCAATTACTATTTGCAGGAAATCAGAAGCCAAACCTCTTGTGACATTAAGGAGGTGTGTTCGCCATCTGCTTGAAAATGTGGATATTTCATTAGGAGGGAAGTTAACCTGACATTTCATTAAGCCAAAATGCAAACACAGTCATTTAATTTGATCAAAAGGCAGCCGGTATGCTTTGAAGCCTGGTCCTGCATGTGTTTACTCGGAAGCAAGGCTTACTGAGTTCACTATGACTTGGTCCTTGGACTGCATATTTCATCGGGGGGGGGGGGAGCCTGCAGTAGGGGGCTTTAATTGCTTCTTGTTTCTTGAGATACAAAAGAACCTGCTGAGAGAAATATTTTTACATGATAAACAGACAGCAGTCACTAAGGTAAAGGTGAAGGACCCCTGGACGGTTAAGTCCAGTCAAAGGTGACTATGGGGTGTGGCGCTCATCTTGCTTTTCAGGCCAAGGGAGCTGGCGTTTGTCCCATAGCTGCCAAGTTTTCCCTTTTCTCGCGAGGAAGCCTATTCAGCATAAGGGGAAATCCCTTAAAAAAAGGGATAACTTGGCAGCTATGGTTTGTCCGCAGACAGCTTTCCAGGTCATGTGGCCAGCATGACATCTGCTCAACAACCAAAGCTAATTTCCCCCCTCCCACTCTTATTTCAAAGCTATTTTTGTCTTTGTATCAGAAAGGCACCAGGCCAATTTGGTTGCCAATAAATATTGCTGCAAACATTTCTGAGATCATGGCCTTTCCAATGAGTGGCTCCTGTCTAGGTTTGTTTATTGTCTTACTTCAAATGTTGTGAGGATCCTATGTCCTTTTAAAAATGTGTTTTTGGGGGTGGGGTAGGGTTATTGGGTTGTTGTTTTTATTTTGATTATGTATTTTGTGGTTTCCTATTTTGATTTTATTCTGTGAACCGCCCTGAGACCTCCAAGTATAGGGCAGTATATAAATTCTAACAACAACAACCGCTTCTGGTGCAACAGGACATTGTGACAAGTGCCAGAGTGCATGGAAATGCTGTTTACCTTCTCACCACAGTGGTACCTGTTTACCTCCTTGCACTGGTGTGCTTTTGAACTGCTAGGTTGGCAGGAGCTGGGACAGAGCAACGGGAGCTCACCACCGTCTCACGGATTCCAACCACTGACCTTCCAATCAGCAAGCACAAGAGACTCGGTGGTTGTGGCGAGGTACACCGGACGTTTAACGGTCTATTGACCCAGTACCTCCCTCACCTATGTTCTTCCCTTACTGCTACCAGCCAGTAAGTCTGTGTACTGGTACACAAATATTGGATTCCAGTCAGGTGAAAAGTAAACCAAACAATTAATTTTATTTAGGTGATGATCTTACAAGCATATAAATTCTTAATGGTTTCTCAAGTACTTTTACTTAAACTTAACCTTTAGAATTAGTTCCCCCCTTTTCCTCCCTGACTGAAGTTCCCTTCTTATTACTCTTTCAGATTCTGCACCACAGCTCACCTCACTAGCTTTTCTAACCCTCTCTCTATCTCAAAATTCTCTCCACCTCTCTCATCAACTCCCATCAACTCCCCCTTCTGACTGACTGCTTCTCCTTATATACCCCTGCTTCTGCCTATTGGCTATTTACCTCCCTTGCAACTTAACTCTTGCTAGACCCCTAGAGGTGAAACGCCACAGTGGTTGACACACACACCCAGTTTGTAGAGGATGGATGAACCTAGATTACTCACTTTTATCTTAAATTCAAGGTTGTTAAGAGACCCCTATTCCCTCAGAGGTACAATTCACAGAATACATCAAGAGTCAATCCCTCTTCCCAAGGAATTTAGGGAATTGTAGCTCTTGGAGGAAAATCATGGCCCTTTAAAGTGGTGTGCTACTGCTTTAACAGTGCAGATGAGGTCTTATAGCATGTGAATCAGGCTGCTGAAATCCTTGAACAAAGAATGAAGGCTCCTTATCTTCATTCCCCCCACCCATAATTTTTTATTGAAACTTTAGGCTCCTTCTCTTCAGATGTTCTTGCTGTACATCCAGATTCCAGGGGGCGTGGCTCCCCACTCATGCTTTGTGGACAGCAAAGCCGCCCTCATCAGATTATGGTTTTGTCACAACTATGGAATCTGAGAGGTGTTCAACCTCTGAGTCAAGATCACTTGATCCCAGCTATGCGAGAGCCAGCTGAGATGTGCTTGGCGATGAGAGAAGGGCAATCAGAAATACTCTTTTAATTCTTATAATAATAATAATAATAATTTATTATTTATACCCCGCCCATCTGGCCGGGTTCCCCCAGCCACTCTGGGCGGCTTCCAACAAAACAGAAATTCTAAAATACAGAGATCCATCAAACATTAAAATACAGAAATCCATCAAACATTAAAAGCTTCCCTAAACAGGGCTGCCTTGAGATGCCTTCTAAAGGTCTGGTAATTGTTGTTCTCTTTGACCTCTAGTGGGAGGGCATTCCACAGGGTGGGTGCCACTACCGAGAAGGCCCTCTGCCTGGTTCCCTGTAACTTGGCTTCTCGTAGTGAGGGAACCGCCAGAAGGCCCTCGGAGCTGGACCTCAGTGTCCGGGCAGAACGATGGGGGTGGAGACGCTCCTTCAGGTATACCGGACCGAGGCCGTTTAGGGCTTTAAAGGTCAACGCCAACACTTTGAATTGTGCTCGGAAACGTACTGGGAGCCAATGTAGGTCTTTCAGGACCGGTGTTATGTGGTCTCGGCGGCCGCTCCCAGTCACCAGTCTAGCTGCCGCATTCTGGATTAGTTGTAGTTTCCGGGTCACCTTCAAAGGTAGCCCCACGTAGAGCGCATTGCAGTAGTCCAAGCGAGAGATAACTAGAGCATGCACCACTCTGGAGAGACAGTCAGTGGGCAGGTAGGGACTCAGCCTGCGTACCAGATGGAGCTGATAAACAGCTGTCTTGGACACAGAGTTGACCTGTGCCTCCATGGACAGCTGTGAGTCTAAGATGACTCCCAGGCTGCGCACCTGGTCTTTCAGGGGCACAGTTACCCCATTCAGGACCAGGGAGTCCTCCACACCCGCCCGCCTCCTGTCCCCCACAAACAGTACTTCTGTCTTGTCAGGATTCAATCTCAATCTGTTAGCCGCCATCCATCCTCCAACCGCCTCCAAGCACTCACACAGGACCTTCACCGCCTTCACTGGTTCTGATTTAAAAGAGAGGTAGAGCTGGGTATCATCAGCATACTGATGGACACCCAGCCCAAACCCCCTGATGATCTCTCCCAGCGGCTGCATATAGATGTTAAAAAGCATGGGGGAGAGGACAGAACCCTGAGGCACCCCACAAGTGAGAGCCCAGGGGTCTGAACACTCATCCCCCACCACCACTTTCTGAACACGGCCCAGGAGGAAGGAGCGGAACCACTGCATGACAGTGCCCCCAGCTCCCAAACCCTCTAGACGATCCAGAAGGATGTTATGGTCGATGGTGTCAAAAGCCGCTGAGAGATCCAGCAGAACAAGGAAACAGCTCTTACCTTTGTCCCTAGCCCGCCGGAGATCATCGACCAGTGCGACCAAGGCAGTTTCAGTCCCATGATGAGGCCTGAATCCTGACTGGAAGGGATCTTATCTTACAGGTTTCCAGGTTATGGTTACTGGTGTTATCCTGAAAGCTGGCAAGGGAGAGTAGAGAAAGGGTGCCCTCTGGTGGTTTATGGCTTATTTTGCATAGGACATGCCCCACAGTGAGAAGACAAGTGGGCTCCTCCGTGCAACCCATCTTTGAGGATTCATGATAATTTTCTTACACAGAGGTTAGATTATACCCAGGCATTCATTTTGGTTGTTTTGTGGGCCAGTTATATGACAGTAAACAAATATGATTGGCTGGTGTGGTATTTAAACATCTTCCCTTTAGTCATTTGTTCATTCCAAACTTTTCACTGTCACCTTCTGAAACTGAAAAGGCCTAGTTGACATGATGATAGATGATATAGACAGACAGACAGACAGACAGACAGACAGACAGACAGACAGACAGACAGACAGACAGACAGATATGGCCTTTACCATTGTGTGTGTGTGTGGATGTGGATGTGGATGCGTTGTGCTAGAGTGACAGAGTGCTTTAATCCACTTTAAATGAGCAATCCCACATCACTCCCTCAAAATACTGACAGTGTCCTAATGAGAGGCTTCCACATGTTGCATTCTGTGAGTGCATAATCTGTATACCTGTGTACAGAAACAGTAGGGCCATATACCTGTATCAGTTATTCACATGTAACACTTAGCGAGCTTACAGTCTTTGAACATAGTAGTTGAATTTTACAAAGCAACAAATGTGCACCCTGTCACAGAAACACTTGTCCACGTGCAGAGAGATCTTGCACCTCCCTCTGTTCCTGGGTAACGTGTAAATGAGCCTTTGGCACTGGAAGGCCAATATCTGAAGCACCCCCTACCCCACATACTACTAAGGTATCCACAAGATCTGTGCCCACCAATGTCACTTCTTCCACATCTCTTTTGTTTATGAGCCATTGAACATGGATCATGCCTCTTGCTTGCCTGGATGGAAGGAATTATGACTTAAAAAATAAACAAAATAAAACTGGTTGCCTTATAATATAGTGTGCCTGAATCTTACGCAAGAGAGCTGGGTTTCCAAGGCTAATGTGTCTATGTGAAAGTCGTGCATAGTCAAAATTGGAGCCGCCCCACAGCTAGCCAGCTTGGGGTGAAGAGAGAGCTGGTGTGCCAAGCAAGCCTTGGCTGGGAGGCAAGGCTGAGAGCTTAAAATCACTTTTTGCAGCAGGTCTGCTTGGGGTTACCCAGCACCAGGGCCGTCTTAAGCGTATCTGGCACCCTGGCGCCGTGGTGCGAAGATTCCTCCGGCGGTGCCCCCCGCCCCATTTCCCAGCGTTGCTGCCACAGGCACAGCAGCGTGGCGCCCCCCGGTGGCCCGGCGGCCTGTCGCATTGCGCCACCCAGCCTTGCCTTAGAGCCGGCCCTGCCCAGCACGAAGAGCACTTTTAAGCTCTCTGCCTTGCTTTTGGGGGCAAGGCGCACAGATTCTTCGAGTACTAGGGATGCTCTTGTGAGATGCCATGGGGCAATCTCAGTTCCTGTGCGATGAATCCGTACCCGTCCTGCATATAGTTGAAAACATGCAAGTTAAATGGGCGTCAGATGTGGGTCTCTCTCTCTCTCTCTCTCTCTCTCTCTCTCTCTCTCTCTCTCTCTCTCTCTCTCTCTCTCTCTCTCTCTCTCTCTCTCTGAAGTTGGAGCTCCCTGGAGTTCCCCAGATTCACCACCTGTTATGTCCCATTCACATCAAAAAATCAAAAATAAGAACACACTGAAGTCCAGCTGATAAGGAAGAAAGGTCCTTTACTTACTGTTGCTTCATATTCACAAGGACAGCTTCAGATTCTAAACCACATGGCTGGAGCTACTTTCATGGCATCCTCGTGCCAGGAAAGAGGGAGAAGAAAGAGAGCGAGCAGGAGGAAGGGGCAGAGGTTAGGTGTTCAGTGGGAACCACACATTCCATATTCCCTGACTACCTGTTCGTCCCATCCCTGCCTCTTACTGGCTGGTGGCCTGCAAGGATGCTTATGCCCAACAAGATAAAGGTTCTCACAAATTTATAGCCTAAGCTGTACAAGGCTTCATAGGCAGGACCAGTCTGTCCACGGGGCAAGGTGACACCGCCAGGCAGCTGACACTTGCCACTGTCAGGCTGCTGTCAGATGCTTGCCACCCCTTCCTGCTCAACCATGACACCAGCCCCACTGCCGCACCTCCTCCTCTGATGCCTGGAGGTGGCCCAGGGAAGCCCCCTTCCAATGGTGATGCTCTGCAAGCACTTTTCCTCTAGGAAAAGCACTCATGGGGTCTCACCCCCTGCTTTCCGACTGTGGTGATCTGCAGGCACTTGTGGAGCCTTGCCTGCCCTTGAATGCCTAGCCCCACTCCCGATGATGCTGATTTTCACACTCCTTCCTTTTCTCATCCCAGTGCTGCAGCCAGCCTGCCATCTCATTAAACTGGTAGGGGAGTCATTACCGGCACCCTGAATTGGGCCAGTTGCCAGTACAGCTGCTATAATGAGTGAGTCGTGTCAGAGGTGGTTTTAGAGTGGCATGCCTGGTGAGCTGCAGGGGGCGCCAAAACAATGCTGTAGAACCGAGTGTGAGAGGCAGGGGGGGGCACACCGAATGGCTAGCATTGCACAGGGCACCGCTGAAATTTGAGAAACCCAAAGTCTTCCACTGGTCATGTGCTCCCTGTAACCAGCCCAGGCGGCAGCTCTTTGGGCCAGTTGCAGTTTCTGATATTCAAAGGCATCCCCACATAGAGCACATTACAGGAATCCAAATGGGATGTGTCTCATTGCGGCTACGTAAGTTTTCGTGGTGGCTGTAGAAAAAGTTCACAAGCTGATACATGCATGTGGCAAACTGAACTGAAGATGGGCCACATCAGAAGCTGAAATGCATGGATTTTTCCTTTCTTTACCCACAGGAAGGACACAGCAGGCCAGAAGTTTCCTCCTACCTCATTCTGCTGCAGCATCTCATTTCCCAGACCAAATGTGCTTCAATTAAGCTCCTCTCTTCTAACCTTTTTGCTTATCGGTTCAACTTTATCTAATATAAACTACTAAGGCTTCTTTGGATCAATTATACCTCCTCCCCTATGTAATTTCTAAAGCTTAATATCTCTGTTACTTGTCAGCCCCTGGGGCAAAGTTGTCCGACTGACTCCTATAAACAATCTCAAGCCTTTAATTCAATTGGATCTTCTTCTCTTTCTTTTTTTACCGCAGCCCAGGCAATTAACGTAACTCTTTTATGGGCAAGGAGCCTCTTTAGAAATAATCCAATAGCTCATATTAAAATATAGGCCCTAGCAAGAGCTGCCAAACAACTTGTCATAACTTTCGAGGGTGGAGTTTCCAGCTTCTTTCATTTTGAAGCCATCAGCTCAAGAAGCAGGGTTTCCAAGCAATGCAGATGACAGGAGAACACACCCTTGGGGGCAACTGGAGGTTCCCCTGGGGCCAGTCAGTGAAACATCACTTTATGTACCCTTAGAGAGAGATTTGTAAGAGGCAACTGGGTCAGGCCAAAGGCCCATCTAGCCCAGGATCCTGTTCTCACAGGGGCCAACCAGATCCCTCTGGCAAGCAGGACCCCTAAGCACAAGAGCCCTCTCCCTTCCTGCAGTTTCCAGCAACTGGTATTCAGAAGCATTGTTGCCTTTAACTGTTGCAGCAGAGCACAGCTATTATGGCTAGTAGCACTCTCCTCCATAAATATATCTTAGCATTGCATAGTCAATGCTTTTAAAAGTACATAATTTGTTTTTAAACTGCTTCTAGTGCTGTATTTTAAACTGGCCTGACCCACCCCAACACCTCAAGGTGAAGGGTGGGATAATAATAATAATAATAATAATAATAATAATAATAATAATAATGCATGTATTAAAACTGCAGCTATAAAAACAATTTTAAAATATTACTTATATAAAAACAGGTAAAACAACCATTCCTTAAATATTGAGTGACAGTAAAGGATATATAATGTGAGCCTCATCAGCAAGAGGATATGTTTTCTATTATACAAATCCTTTTACAGGATGACCTAAATGCTTTAAAAAAACACGATTCTCTCAAAGATGGAGAGCCTAAAATGACAGATGTTCTCAATCTTAAAATTTCACATTATGCCACAGCAGCCAAAATTGGCTCTCCCCACAACCCAAACCTCCCCAGTCAGAACTTCTGCAACAATAAAAGTTTCCACTCATCCACCGAAACTTCTAACATACAGAAGAAGAAAAATCGGGATTCTTTTGTGAATAATTTGATATGTTCAACTGCTTTTGAGAGTGGGATATGCAGAATTGAGAGCCTATAAATGCTGACAAACATGAAGATTTGGACACAAACTGACACGGTATGGGCAAGCTCTCCCTTGGAGATGATGGGGGTGGGGATTAGCTTAGTAGTGCTTGGAGTAAGGACATGGCTCTTTGGCAGAATATCTGCTTTGCATGCGGAAGGTCCTAGATTCAAATTAAGACAATTGAATCCCACAAAAGAATTAAAATCACATACCCTCAGAGATGTTAATTGCACAGTTTTCATGTCCAGTATCAGCAATGAGTGAGGCAGATGCACCTCACCAAGAAGAGTATTCCACAAACAGGGAGTCACCACCAAGAATGCCCTATTATGGGTCAATGCCAACTGGGCAGCAGCTGGAGGCAAAGGCACCAAAAAGGGACCCCCAGCCAAGCACAGGGCCTCAGATGGTTGTGATTGGTTTTGGCTAATATTAGTAAAGCATCCCTGCTGCATTTGGGAGTCCTTGTGCACATTCTGCTGAATGAGGTCCTGGACATCCACCCCAAATGTCTGTCCTGCCACAATCAAGAGTCTGCTGCAAGCATGCTCCTCTATTTGTCTGTAATAGGGTGTGGAATAGGGTATGGAACAGGGAATGACTTCTGGCACAGGCCTTGCAACTTGGGTATGCCGGGAGTAACCAAGTCAATGCCATCTATATGTTGTTGGACTCCCAACATTCATCAATCCCAGCTGGCATAGCCTGCAGGTACTAAGGTCCGGTGAGAGTGCACAGAGCGCTCTCTCTCTCTCTCTCTTCCCCTGCCCCCATGCATTTTGCCCATCAGGCTCTCTTTGCAGGCTTTCAAACTAAAGGTAAAGGTAAAGGGACCCCTGACCATTAGGTCCAGTCGTGACCGACTCTGGGGTTGCGCGCTCATCTCGCATTATTGGCCGAGGGAGCCGGCGTACAGCTTCCAGGTCATGTGGCCAGCACGACAAAGCCGCTTCTGGCAAACCAGAGCAGCACATGGAAACGCCGTTTACCTTCCCGCCATAGCGGTTCCTATTCATCTACTTGCATTTTGACGTGCTTTCGAACTGCTAGGTTGGCAGGAGCTGGGACCAAGCAACGGGAGCTCACCCCGTCACAGGGATTCGAACCGCCGACCTTCTGATCAGCAAGCCCTAGGCTCAGTGGTTTAACCCACAGCGCCACCTGGGTCCCTCGCTTTCAAACTAGACAAGAGCAAAAATGAAGAGTGCTGTGTAATTGCAAATCTGCTGCTGTTTTTTGAAGGGGGGGGCAAAGGTTTTATAGGATCTGGTGAAAAGGCAGAGTATAAGCTTGCTTATTTTAAAACCCAAGGTACCTAGTGGAAGCTGATGCGTTGGGGCAAGTGGGGCACTGACCCACCAACCTGAATCAGCCCTCAGCCAGCCTTCACCTGCCCGCCTTCTTCATGACAAATGGCCCTGGGCTGGCAGCTTCCTCTCTCCTTAGTCTCAGCATTACCCTCATAAAAGTCAGCAGGGATGAGGAGGAGGAGGACAACAAGACTGGAATGATTAGCTCCACCTCTTGCTTGGGCTCCCTGCCTTTTGCACTTTTTCTGCCCCTCATTGATCCCACCCAAAGGCAACATCTTTCCTTAGGCTGTGCCTCTGTTAAAGAAAGAAAAGAAAAGCTTGCCTATCTATGCACGAGTTTTAAGGCTTCTTTCAGCCTGTAGCTTCTGTGTTTAAACAGCTGCTGCCTATCCAGCCAAGAGCTCGTTGAATTTATCGCCCATGTCAGCTAATGTTTGCAAAGCAGTACAGCAGGTCTTCCTAGACTGCAATAGTTTCTGGACCTCATTCTCTCTGCTGTGATATTCATTTCATATTTCAGCTTGAAAACATCACTGCTGAAGGCTTTGAAATGGTTTGGGCACCTTCCATCATGGCTGCGGAGCAAAGGAGGTTGTTAATCCTTACAAGGCAAAAGGTGTGATTTGCAGAAAATTGGGCTCATACTATAATTCATTCCATTTTTTTCCTTCTCTCTCTACTACTTGCCATGCCTTATCCCAAAAAATTCTGGGCATTGCATTTGGGCTGCCTTCACACAGCTGTTTGGTCCACTTCCCTGACATTTCTCTAGCTGTTAATTTCTCTAGTATTTTTGAGCTTTCACAGGACATAAAAGCCACTTCTGGGAAGCCAATGCTGAGGACTCATTCCTGTGTTATTTGATTCCAGAAAAAAACCCTGTTTGCAGCTCCCTTAACCTGAAAAACAAGGGGAATAAAGTGACAGAATTTGGACCAGTATACTGGCAGACCTTTCTTTCCAGTTGTTTTCATGGGGGAATCCTGGGGGAACAAGCACACACATGTATGAAAGGGTGGGGGAACAGCCATGTTGTCCAATGATGTTCATTGTTGTGTCACACCGTGCCCATTGGTGCAAATGAAATCTAGCACAACATGCTGGCATATTGATCAAAATGCTCCGGTTCTATAAAAAAAACAAGTACTGGAGAATAAAAGGAATGTTAGAAAACAGAACAGAAGGGCATACATTGCAACCAGGGAAACAAATGTGATTATTTCCGAGGAGTGAATGCACCCTTGGTGAAGATATCCTTGGGCTGTGTACACATTCCTACTTGCTCTGTCTCTAGTTCACTGGTGCTGGAAGCCAAGTAAACAAGGTGTTCATTACAATTCAAAGGTGTCCTATAGAGCTTCTTGAGAAACACTCCTACTGGATGCCCTTTCCCTCCAACCACTTGCCATTTGATCTGAAAATGGAAGCTGATGTGTGTACATTCCAGGCACCAATGGCACATGCTCAGATAACAGCACATGCACAAGCAACAGCTTCAGTGAATAACAATAACAATAACAATTTATTATTTATACAATACAAAATTCAATAATCTATTAAACATTAAAAGCTTCCCTAAACAGGGCTGGAGTTCAGGGCGAGGAAACAAATCAGGTAATGGGCTTCAGGTGAAGACATCCCTGCCCATCTCTGGTACGTACAGCAAGGTAAGATTGTGACTTGAAACACAGTTGGAGGGTAAACAATCTCACTGCATTTCAAGCTGCGTCATACTGGCTGGGGCTGATGGGAGTTAACTTTGGGAGCACATTGTTAAACTATGGAAGGCATTGATAATCAATGGTGGTTTTAAAAGATTAAAGGTAAAGGTAAAGGGGCCCCTGACCATTAGGTCCTGTCGCAGACGACTCTGGGATTGCGGCGCTCATCTCGCTTTATTGGCCGAGGGAACCGGTGTACAGCTTCCGGGTCATGTGGCCAGCATGACAAAGCTGCTTCTGGAGAACCAGAGCAGCGCACGGAAATGCCGTTTACCTTCCCGCCAGAGCGGTTCCTATTTATCTACTTGCACTTTTATGTGCTTTCGAACTGCTAGGTTGGCAGGAGCTGGGACCAAGCAACGGGAGCTCACCCTGTCGTAGGATTCGAACCGCCGACCTTCTGATCAGCAAGCCCTAGACTCTGTGGTTTAACCCACAGCGCCACCTGGGTCCCTAAAAGATTAGACAAATTCATAGAGGCAAAAGTTCTCAATGACTGCTAGCCATGATGGCTGTGCTCTGCCACCACAATCAGATGTAGTCATGCTTCTGAATATGAGCTTCTGGAAACGGCAGGGGAAGAAACTGCTCCTGTTCTCAAGTCCTGTTTGCAGGCATCTCATAGGCACCTGGTTGGCCATTGTGAAAAACAGATGTTGGACTAGATGGGCCATTGGCCTGATCCAGCAGAGTCTTCTTATGTTCCTATATTCATATGTTCTCATCCAGCAGCAGGCTCTCCTTATATTCTCTTGAGGATGCTCATGTGTTACATTGAAAGCAGGTGAAACCTGTCTCTACGCATGTATAAGTGTTTGTGTGAAAGGGATTTGTTGAATTGGGCAGCTCAACTATTCGTGAACACATGTACTCAGACTGTACATCAGTTGGATGCAATGTTTGAAGACCACTTCTCTCTCCACCCATGGCCCACCTCCTTTAAGAGAGCCTGCTGTGTCTCTCCCCATCTGCTTTTGCATTTGTAAATGTAGCAAGCATTACAAAAATGTCCTACTTTCTCCAGTGGCAGTGGCAGTGAGGCAGGGAAAGGCAGGGATGAAACACAACCACTTGTTTCACAGCAGGAATTATGACACCATCTCCTGGGGTGCTATCTGCCTGTTTTCTGTATACCAAATAAATAAAGTTCCCCGCCCTCTCGAGAGAGAAACCTACTCAATAAGCAAAGTGAAGGTAGGCTAATATGGTTAACTACTAAACGCCTCAACTGTCTATTTATACGTTACCTTTTCATAGTTAAAACCATGGTGGTAAGAGTTACATAAATAGAATATATACACACACACACACACACACACACACACACACACACACACACACACACATATATATATATATATATATATATATATATATATATATATATATATATATATATATATGAACACAGTCATAAGCAATATATTGAAAATAGCAACAATTATGCAATGAATCCAAAAAATCCACACACAATGAAAAGGAGGTGTGGAGCGGCTCTTCACTTACATGCATAGCTGCCAAGTCTCCCGTTTTTCGCAGGAAACCCCTAGATTTTAATCCGTTTCCTGCTGGTCTCCCAAATTGAAAAAAATCCTGGAAATCCCCTGGATTTCCTACCTGCCAGGGAGGCTCCATTTTGGGTGCTGGCGCCGCTTGTTTTCCGGTGCCCATACATGGGTAGCGCGGCACCGGATGTTGCTTCTACGCATGTCCGGAAATGCATAGAAGCAACTTCCGGTGCCCCTCCGCCCATGCCTGGGCACCAAAAATCGGGTAGAGTGGCACCGGAAGTTGCTTCTACGCATGTCCGGAAGTTGCGTAGAAGCGACTTCCGGTGCCGCGCTGCTGCTGATCCCTCATTTTTCAGCGGGAGACTTGGCAGGTATGCTTACATGGTGGCTGAATGCATTGAAGAACTGAGTGCTGGTGGGACCCCAGGCATTTGCCACCTTAATTTGCCCAGAGCCATCTATATCCATTTGCAAATATTTTGCAATTTGTTGCAATTTGCCTGTGCCCTGCCGTAGAGTCTTTTAAATAGCAACACTACTGGAGGTCAGAAAGAAAGCGGGAGATGTATAGATTTCACCACCCAAAAAGAATTGTCTTTCCTCTGGTCTGATCCAGCCTCTCTTCAAAGTTTAAAGCATCTCAAGTCTCGGGGTGATCAATGCCACCAGCCAAAGGCACCAGATTTTCCTTACCGACTCCCCACCCCACCCCACCCAAGCAAAAGCAAAAGCAAACCCAGCCAGATTGTTTTCTATATCCTCTTTCTCCCTTGCCTGCAACTGCTTCAAGTGCTGTCAAGCCCCATTAGGCGCAACGTGGTCCAGACTGATTCAAGATTAAGCCCTTTTTTGGTGAAATCCAATTGAGCACTTTTCTTACCTTGAGGGGGCAGCTGATATTACATTAACTAAGGCTGCCCACACTTTTCCACCCAGAAACTCCGCAGAAAGAGAGAGGGAGAGGGGGAGAGAGGATCAAATTCTTCAGGGGAAACAACTATTGGGGGAGGAGAGAGAAGGGGTTTCTGGGGCACCCCCTCCTTAATGCACTGCAGATCAAACCCGCTCCCCACTCCAAAGTCTTGAGGCTTCAGGAGAGAAAAGAATCCTTCCAGCTGCTCCAGGCTAAACCTACTTTCTCCAGTAAGGGAAAGCGATCAGGATGCTCCAGGGCAAAACATCTGGGAGGTTTTTATTAATACAGTAATTCAATCACGTGGAAAGAAGAGAGACACAGGGGTTTAAAAAGCTCTCTGGTGCCTTGCCTACAGCTTTTCCTCTGGTCCCAAAGGAGAACCGGGTCTGCGACACTCATCCTGCCCTGCTGGTCCTGTATATGTCTCACCCACCAAGCTCTGCAACCTTTGGGGCATGGGACATCTATCTTGGTTGAGTGTCATCTTCTGCTAAGAGAATTAACCTGTCTGCTGGTGAGTTTTCATAAGACCTCTGTTAAAGCAGGGGCTGGTTTTGTGGGGGTGGCGTGGATTAAACTATGCCGGGTTTTGAAGAAGCAAGGTGTGACCTCTGTCTCTATCTGAGTATCTGAGTACAAACACAAGAATATTTTCTACTTTGTGCAGTACAGAGGAGTGGGTCTGGTGTTTTCAGTTCCTCTTTCTTTCTCATTTTTCCAATCTGAAATTCAATTCTCCACATTGCTACATAAGGTTGTGGTTTTCTTATGTCCTCATGAAAATTTACCTGCTAATTTCTCCCATTTTCTGTATGCCATTTTGCCTAATACTTTTGCAAAACAATATTCCCGGCTGTGATGCATTTTTGTATGTTATTGTCATTAATATAGGCTCTCTCTCTCTCTCTCTCTCTCTCTCTCTCTCTCTCTCTCTCTCTCTCTCTTGCACACTTTACCCTAGTATATACATTTTGTACACATTACTTGGATGGAGAACTGCATCGCAAAATTCAGAGAAGTGTATATTTCAAAGACTGCCTGTGTTTTTGGTCCTCATACTATTTTGGAAAGTGCCAATTTGATTTGCCTTTAAATGTGAAATGAACTGAATTCCTGCTCCATCTCCATCTACAGCATGCAGGTGTGTGTGTTGATGTTCACAGTATCCTCACGGCACACTGTGTCAGTCTGCTGCACTGCCTGTGCACAAATATGTGTCTTCCGTGTAAAAGGTGTGAAATTTGTCTCAACAATGGGCCTGGCAAAACCTTAACAGTGTATATCTGAAGCACAGTTGCGTAAGACAGTGCTGGTTTTGTTTGGGGTTCTCTCTTGTGTGTCTGTGTGGTTGTGTGAACAGTTCCTCGGCAATAGCTTTGGCTAACCCTGGTTCTGTTTACACTGTGATTGTAGGTAAATCCTGAGAACCCCCATTTATCTCCCATTTCATGCATATGCATTCTAGGAACTATGCAGAACAGGAGTGGGGAATCTTTGGTCCTCCAGAGGTTGCTGAACTTCAAGTTTGAAATCCCATTGATTTTCATGAGAGGGGAAAACATGTGCTTAACATACTTCTTACCCTGAAATCAATGAAGTAAAAAACACACACCAAAAACTCTTGATTTGGGCTAGATTGCCCCTGGGCATGAGATGGGTCACTGTTGCCCACTGCCTAGAAGGTGCACAGATTGGTTAGGCAGGTGTTATTTTTTAAAATGCATTATTGAAACTGATTTCCCTACCCTTTATTGTTTCCTACTCTGTGATTTAAAGCTGAATTTGGCTTGTTTTTATTCTTTACCCTTCACTCCAATAAGTGGAGCAAGGGCAAACATTTTATAGCACAGATTGAACCACTATTGGATTGCAGTTTGAGCTTGTGAATGTGTGTGTGTGTGAATGTGAGACAGACAGACAGGTGTCTACTAAAAACATGGGAAGAGCACAAGAACTATGTTGGATGAAGACTTTGAAGGGATGGAGCAGGGAGAGGAATTCACTTCAGATCTCATTTAAAGATGAAGATAACTTCTCAAAACAATATGCAAACCAAAATGCAGCTTTCTTTTAGACTTCACTCTTCACCATATTTTGAAAGGCACTGCAAGTACTGGGGGGAAGTGTGTGTAAAAATGTACATATTGCTGAAAATAACACATGAAGATACATCATACTAGGTGGAATTACTTGCCAAATATTCCATTAGGCAAGATTGCATACCCCCAAGTAGGAGAAAGTTGCACTAAACTGTTGATGGGCTTTCATTGGGGCTTTTTTTTTAAAAAAAAAAGCAAACTGATGTGGAAATGTGGAGAACTGAACTGAAGATTTGAAAAATGAGACACTAAGAGAAACTGAAATCGACATATTTGCCCATTCATACCAACATGACATAACTATTCCAGAAGGAATTAAAGCCACCCTCTGGACTATGTTTTGATTTTGTTGTTTGGGGACGGGTAGTACTTCTGCTGGAGGACATGTCGTGCTCCTTCTTGGGGTAGTTTGTCCAACTTTGGTCCCCGCATTGCATTCAGCTCTCACCTGTGCCTCCTAAAAGCTGTCAGCATGTGACAGTGGCCACACCCCAGGAATGGCTTCGACTCATAGCTGTCAAGTTTTCCCTTTCTTTAAGGGACATTCCCTTATGCTGAATAGGCTTCCTCACGAGAAAAGGGAAAACTTGACAGCTATGCTTTGACTAGCTGGCAAAATCAGGTGAGGGTAGCCAATTGGTCTCAAAACACTTGGCGAGTCAGGGACTTCCCCTGCCTGCAAAGACAGGCTCTGGTGGGTTGAGTGGATGAGACCAATAATCCATTCAACGGTCAAGAAGACAGTTTCTGAATGTGCTGTAGAGGGAAGTGAGGCGCAGATGAGGCTCATTAACTTGGGAAGGTAGCCCATCTAAAGGTAGGAGAAGGGAAACTCTGATCCTAAAACTCCGCTGCCTTGTGGGATATCTTTGGGAGAAGAAAACGCTAAGGAGTAAACCCTACACAAATCCAGAGTGGAATCCTTAAGACAGTTGGATGGCACCTTGTATGCCTCTGTCCAGCAACTCCTGCAGCCAAGCTGGTGCCAAATGTACTGCTCTGCTTTCCTTTGGACCATGTCAGTGAGGCAGAGAGCCAAGTATTGTCGTCTGAGCAGCCCAGGACCTCCATACTCCATGCCCATGCTTGCCCCCTGGGTAGTTCCCTTAAGTAGGGGTTGGCAAGGTTTATCTCGCCTGGGCTGGTTCACTCCAGCGGAGATCCCTCCGTAGGCCAGATTGTGTGTCTGTGTGAGAGAGAGAGCAAGTGCGCCTGCGATTTCCGGCATCTGTTTCTGTGCTGACATGATTTCTGGGACTGCAGAAATGAGTTTCCGCGCCACACCAGTTTAGTGCAGTGTGGGGGGACTCGCCGAGTGGGCGGCTCAGTTCGGGGATGGCTTGGGGGCCGGCTAAATAACCCCCGTGGGCCACTTGTGGCCCATGGGCCTTAGGTTGCCTACCCCTGACTTAAGTGCTGCTAATGCAGCGATTTGACTTAACCCACAGAGGTGCACTCCATTCTCTCTCAAGACAGACAAATGCCAACAACAGTTATTGTATTTGCTGTGAGTGTTCGTAAGCCGCCCTGAGAATATTTTTCTTTTTATTCCTGCAATTGAAGGGCAGCATAAACATTTTTAAAGTAACCACAGGCAAACAAATAAACACACAAGGCATGCATGGATGGCCCTACCCCAAGACTGGCAGTGTTGCATTGTAAACTGTGACTCTTGGGAACAGCAATGCTGATTTCTCTCCATAAATATGCCTTGCTTCTTCCACAATTTCCTAACTGCACCATTGCTTGAGGATGGAGCATTTGCTCCAAATGGAGCAAATGGAGAAGCAATTCCGAAATACCGTGTTTCTCATATTATAAGACATGTCTTATATTTATTTTTTCCTCAAAAAAACACACTATGGCTTATTTTCAAGGGATGTCTTATTTTTTTCCTCCTCCTCCTGCCGCAGCCGGCATTGCTGCTGCGCCTATCACTATGTCTTATTTTCGGGGTATGGCTTATATTCCTTGAATGCTTAAAAATCCTGCTATGGCTTATTTTATGGGTATGTCTTAAAATATGAGAAACAGGGTAGTAATTATCATAATTATTTATTGATTTTATTGATCACTTTTTTAAAAGTAACTCAAAAGCAAACTTACAAAAATGGCACATACCATAAAACCAGCATAAAACTAAAACAAAGTAAAAGCTAAAAACACTTTCAAAATTATGAAAAGGCAGGACAAAAACGTCCAACTCCCTGAAAGAGGCCACAGGTATTTTATAACCAAAGACCTGGCAAAAAAGAAGCACCCAAGGACAGGTAATGAAGGTGACAGGTGGGCTTCCTTGGGGAGAATAATCCATCCCTAGTTCATCTGCAACAGTGGTGGAAACCTGTGGCCTTCCAGGCATAGGTACCAACTCCCTGGGGCCCTAGGTGCCCGAGCACCTACAAAATTCCCCATGAAGGGGCCAAGTGCCCACAAATTTCAGTGTCAGGACCATGCACGCTGCATGGCACCCACAGCCCCGGGCACCCATGATTGCGGGGCCAAGTTGGCACTCCTGTTTCCTGACCAAACTACTATCCTGACCATTGACCATGCTGGCTGGGGCTGATGGGAGTTGGAGTCCAGCAACAGCTGGAGGACTGCAGGTGCCCCATCCCTGATCCAGAAGAAGTGTGCAGTATGTGGGGGCTGGGACTGGGAGGCAACGAGATATCCCTGCGCAACAGGGGGGAAATCTCGTCTGAAGGCAAGAGTAGGCAGTCCGAATTATATCTATAATTCTACGTCCAGGATTCTAGAATCCACGCTGAACATTCTACCTGTGTGCCTAAAGAATCTCTCTCTCTGGCACCAACTAAGCTTAAGTGAGCAATATGAGCAACATCCCTTCCCTCCCCTCTCCGCCTCGACGTGCGACTGTGCGCCTTTGGTAAAGCGGTGAGTCCCCAACTGAGGGTGGGAAACTAACAGAGGCGGGAGAGTTACTCCGAATCCCAGGAGTACCGTTGCCTTGTGGCCTTTGGTGGCCACCTGAGTGACGCTTGATGCTGGGCTGGTGCGGAGCAGGGATGGGCGACAAGGAGGAGGGTCCGCTCCGTTGGCGAGAAGAAGGAAGGCGCAGACGGTGCACGGCGGCGGCGCCTGGAATCAGGGACCAACGGGCCGGTTTAGTTTGGCCCCCGAGGTGGAGGAGGCGAGCTAGGGTTTTGCTTGTTTGGGGGAGGGTGCCAGGAAGGCGAATCGCTGCTTTCCCAATTTGTCCTCACACACCCGCCTCATTTGCATGCCCTCCTCCCTCACCGCCTCCTTTCTCCGAGGCGCGTTTTTGCGCTGCGCTCTTGGCGAGCCCTCGCCAAGAGCGCCCTTGCGCGCTCCGGGGGAGAAGACGAAGGGGGCACTTCCGTTCGCTCCCACTTCTCGCCAGTCTGCCTCGCCTCCCACTCGTGCTTCGCCCCTCCGCTCTCCCACGCTGAGCTTCTCTTTCTCCGTGTGTGTGTGTTTCCCCCTCCCTCTTTCTTTCTCCGCTTGGACGTCTCAAGGCGACAATGACCAAGTCCCTGAGCCAGCCCGAGCAGAGGGACTCGGCGGTGGCGCCCTTGCGGGACTGCTCTGACCCGCCGCTCCAAAAGAAGGACGTGGAGCTTCTCCTGGTGAAAGAGCAGAACGGCGTACAGTACACCAGCAGCAACCTTCTGGAGCCCCGCAGCCCGCGCTACAGTCCCACCGCCGCGGAGCCTGAGCGGGAGACGTGGGGCAAGAAGATCGACTTCCTCCTCTCGGTCATTGGGTTCTCGGTGGATCTGGCCAACGTGTGGAGATTTCCCTATCTCTGCTATAAAAACGGAGGAGGTAAGAGAAGTCTAATCTCTCTCTCTCTCTCTCTTTCTCTCTCTCAATTTCTCTCTTGTACACATACGATCTTCTCTTCTGCATCTGTTTCTCCATAGCAGGAGGGTGTCATAACCGATCCGACTAGCCTGTGGAAGTTTTACGCGATTGGTTTGGGGTTCCGGAGCCAGGGAGTGGGAGGCAGGTTCTTGTCCCACTGTGCCCTCCTGCGATGCACACGAAGACCCATAACAAGTCGCATGCTCCCACCCTCAGTTCCTACCGGGAGAAGGGAAACAGCAGCGACTTACCTCCTAGGGTTGTTGTGAGGGTGGCCATAGTAAAGAACACGAGGGCACCCTGATCTGAGACATGGTTGCTTACTTAGACGACAACAAACAAGCCTCGAGTTCAAAACTGTATTCGCTTATCCTTCACACCTCTGCTTTTCCCTTCTTCCAAACAGTGTCAAGGAAGTAAACACCACCACCTCCTCTTTTTAAAAAATATATATTGAGTGACAGGGTTGGCTTGGGATCTCGTAGAACTTCACTGGATGAGTAGAAATTTGAATCCAGCACATCATGCTCCTTGTACTACTGCTAACTGTGCATAGGATCTAACCTTGACAGTCCCAGCTGGTGCACATTTTGCTTTAAAGGTGCAAGGGGTTATGACTTGAAAGTGTCATCCTATGCATGTTTACTCAGAAGTGAGACCCGCTAAGTTCGATGAAGCTCAGCAGCATAGTAGTGATTCCCATTGAGTCTTACCCCACTGATAGGTGTGTTAAGGACTACAGCTTGTGTTTAGGATTGCAGTATGAAACACTTTGCAGGTTAAAGGGGAGTGTACTGGGTGGAAAGGGCAAGCTGTTTTAAGCACTTCTGTTTTCCTTGAATATGAAAGAGGGAGAGAGCTGAGTTACAAACTGACTATGACGAACATTTCTATACAGATCCAGGACTTTAAAATTTCCCAGCATCTTGGGGCTGATTAATTCACTGCACTCTATTCAGTGTCTCATCGCCTGATGACTCTGAATGGGTGATCTGCTGTGCTTTCAAAGAGAATTGTGTTTTGTGGGTCATGAAACAAATATTCAGATTGCTTTTGATGATCGTTATATTAATGATTACATTTTTACCCCTCCATCCCTCCAAGGAGCTCCAATACAGTGTAGAGAGGTCTCCTCTCCACCCCTTCCTTTGTTCACACAACAACCCTGTGAGGTGGGTTAGGCTGAGTGAGTGATCAACCCAAGTTCACCCAGTATGTTAAGTAGGATTTGAAACCAGATCCACTACTTTTGCATAGCCATCACTAGTTGGGGTGCAATAATCCTCTAGTGACTGATGTGGTAGACCTATCCTAAAGAAAATACAGAAGGGCTGCTAAATCAGAACTTGGTTTTTGTGAAATAACCCAGGGGCTCCTAAACTGTGGTCTGCCAATCACAAGTGGTGCACAAGCTTCATGCATGTGGCCTGCGGTGTGTCTCTGAAAAACAATTACTATTTGAATTCTATAGAATTCTATAGGATTTGGATTGCAATGCAATCCAATACTATATAGAAGATAAACGGGGAAGAAAAAAGCAAATTAAAATCTAGTACAGGACATTGCAATTGCTACAACAGGTAGAATACAGTATATATAATATGTTCCAAGTGGTCTGCCAAGACCCTCAACAATTTGCAGGTGGTCTGGTGTGTGTACGTGCAGATTTGGGATCCAGTGGCCTATCCAAACTTTTCCGCCTTGCTGTATTTAAATTTGGATGAACTTCTTGTGATTTCCAAGCTTCTCTGACACACATAGAAAGGGGTTTGCTGGATCACATCAAGGATCCATCTAGCCCACCCTCCTCTTCCCCACATCAGTCCCCTGCTGGGCCCTCTCAGCAACTGGTGTTCAGTACATGCTGCCTCTTAATTCCATCAGGGCTAATAGCTGCGGCTCATCCCAAAGCTCATGCACCCATTTGTTCACCACTGCTGGACCAGCCCTGTAATTTAAGATTCCATTTGCATGGCTTTGTATCCGTGGATGGAAAACACATCTGCCAGCCTCCTGGCTAATAATCCTGGGAATTACAGTTGCCCCCCACAGAGCTACACTTCACAGCACCCTTAACAAACTTTAGTTCTCATGGGGTTTGGGGGTGAGGTTTTTCTTGTGGGGCACTTTCAATGTATAGTGTGTGTGCAGTCTATGTCAGGGACATGCCCTCCCTGCTGCCATTCCACTTGAACAAGAACTCCCCTTCAGTGCAGAAACTGCAGGGAACCATGAGGACTAGGCGGTTGTGCAGAGTTGCATGATTTGACAGCTGTGCAAATTTGTCACAGCGCAACCAGGTGCAGAGCAATGAATTAGGACAGTTCAGATTTCATCTGGTCAACAGATAAAAGGGATAAAGGCAGGGCCAGATTTAGGTTTGATGAGGCTCTAAGCTACTGAAGGTAATGGGGCCCTTTATATGTCCAGCTGTCCTTTGTCAAAAACAACTTGTCACTGCTTTTTTGTGTTGAATATATGCTATATGCTATTTATGGACCTAAGCCATTTGCACATAACAAAATATGTATTTTATCAAAGTAATTGTTGAACTGAAATACAATTAAGAAGTATATTCATAGTGAAATAATTATTAAGCTCTAACTCAAAATGATTTTTTTAAATTCATAACAAACTAAATATTGCAAACACATGGACATTTGGCAATAACAAAAGTTCCTTTAGAAACACAATTTACAAAGACTCACAATGAGCAAACCAGTGATATTTCAGGGAGCAGGCTAGCAGGCGGGGCCCAGGTACATCATAGGAGCCTACACAACACAAAACACTGTTGCTGTATGTAGGTTTTATTTTATTTTATTTTATTTTTATCTTATATTTTGGAACTGTAATATTTTTTCCTTTAATTTTTTTTTTGGGGGGGGGGCAAGATAGTGGGGCCCTAAGCTATAGCTTGTTTAGCTTATACGTAAATCCGGCACTGGATAAAGGTGCTTCTCCTTAAGGAGAGAGGCTGTTGCTCAGTGTAGAGCGTCTGCCTCATATTCCAAAGGTCCTGGGTTCAGTCCACAACCTTTCCAGGTAGGGCTGGGTATGTACCTTATCTGAAGCCCCAGAGAACTGCTGCAAGTCAGAGTAGGTGATGCTCAGCAAGGTAGTTCAATTGACTGATTTATATAAGGCTGTGTACACACAGCAGGCCCAGATCTTCTAGTGTCTGTCTAATTGGACTAGCTTTTGACAACAAGATCTCTTCTGCATGCTTGCTGGAGCAACTCCATCTTTGGGAATCTGCCAGTTCCATGCTGGAGGAACAGAGAGCATGGCAAGCAGATGGAGAACTCTTGGCAAGACTGGGTTAGACGTTTGGCTACAAGGGAACCAGCAACAGAAGACACAGCTATGCTATGATGCCTGGACCACTTGGTTGGCAGATTATAAAATAGTAGCTAAACGGACTTCTTGCTTTTTAGTAAATGATTTTTATTGAAAAAAAATCCTTCAGTAGCACCTTAAAGACCAACTAAGTTTTTATTTTGGTATGAGCACTACCTACCTGTAACTAGATTTTTATTGAGTTTTAGTCTACATGCAATAAACACAGAGCAATATAGACAAAGTACATTAGAGGAATGTCTGCAACAGGATTTGGAGTTGCAGGTAGGTAGCCGTGTTGGTCTGGCGTAGTTGAAACAAAATTAAAAAAAAAAATTCTTCCAGTAGCACCGCAGAGACCAACTAAGTTTGTCATTGTTATGAGCTTTCGTATGCATGCACACTTCTTCAGTGGTATTGCAAAGTTCATAGCGCAGAATATCTGTAGCTGTGTGCAGTTTTTCAGAGTGGACCAATATAAGCGGAAGTTCTCAAGCAGAAGGTAGACTTCTTAGATATGCCGTCCACAATGTAAGCTGACTCACTGAAAGTTGCAGCAGAAAATGGAACTCAAACGGGATAGGTGAATATACATTCCCCATAGCTTGGTGGGAGAGCATGCATGCAGAAGGTCCCAGGTTCAATCCCCAGTATCTCTGCGTAGGGCTTGGAAATGCTAGATTGACCTAATGGAGCTAGATGAGTCAATGAACTAAATGGGCCTGCTTCTGCAAAACTTTACAATAATGTTCTATATATAGTTTTGATAGGTATAAATTAGAATTGCAAGGGATGGAACTAGCTTCCCAGAGCTTATGTTTTGGGGCCCAGAAAACAGTTTTCAGTCAGAAAACTTGCTTTGTTCAAGTTTACTTACATTTGCTTATGTTTCTGGTTACAAATGCAACCTAATTTTCACGTTCTGAAACTGAAGAGTGTTTGGCAAATTTGTTATGTGCCATTTCACAAGGAGGACATCACTTGTGGAATGGCATCAGACATCTCACAAGTTCAGCCATCAGGCATCAAATGCACCGGAATCATATGCAGGGCAAGCAAGGAGGACATCACTTGCTTGCCCTGCATATGATTCCGGTGCATTTGATGGCTGATGGCTGAACTTGTGAGCCGACTTGGCTGAAAAGCTTTGCATTTGAGATCATGGAGTGATAGGAAAGTTCAGTTTCTTCTTTTCTTTCTTTCTTTCTTTCTTTCTTTCTTTCTTTCTTTCTTTCTTTCTTTCTCTCTCTCTCTCTCTCTCTCTCTCTCTCTCTCTCTCTCTCACACACACACACACACACACACACACGTACCACATTATGTAACTATTGGCAGGTGATGGACACCCATATCTGAACCAGTTATATGTGGGTTACCAGAACCCTCAGGCTATAATCTTGTCCACATATTACGCTCAATGCATGAATAGTCTGGGTACCTCTGCACAAAATAGTTGATCTGTATACTCGTACAGTTATTCACATGCAATCTGCAACTGGTGTACAATTTCTATACATTTATACACAACTAGCTGACCCGGCCACACGTGGCTGTGGTTCTTTCCTGTGATCCCCACCCACCCTGTCCCGATCCATGACGTATCCTGCCCCTCCTCCCTCCACCCCGGCTCATCCCTGTGTTTCGGTAGGATACCCTTCACTCTGTTGTCCCTGGGGAGTGTTGGCCCCTCCCCCCTGTATCTCCATACCTTGGCCCCCACCCTTCGAAAAGGAACTGTCAGCTTCTAGGTTCTATTTCCCAGCATGCACTTTTGTCTGAGCTTTCTGTTGTCCCTGGGGAGTGTTGGTCCCTCCCCCATGTATCTCCCATACCTTGGCCCCCACCCTTGGAGAAGGAACTGTGAGTTTCTGGGTTCCATTTCCCAGTATTTACTTTTGTCTGAGCCCTCTGTTGTCCCCTCCCTCCTGTATCTCCATACATTGGCCCCTGTGCACGCATCGTGAACATTTCTATATATTTAGATTAAGGATTGGGGGTGATGATGCGCCCTGGGACCCCAGAGAACTACTTAAAAAATCCCGACGAGGGAGGGGGTGAAATAGTGAAGCCCCACATCCCCGTAGCAACAGACAGGCCCAGACAGAAGGAGGGGGGTCATATGGGCCACTTGGCACGGGCCTCTGAATCCAAAGGGGGCCTCGGTCAGCATATTCACAATCAGTAAAATGAAAAAAGTAACAAAAGGGTTAAAAATGGGGCCACATTATCTACCTGGCCCGGGCCTCTGTCTGGCCCTGCAAGGGCCTGGAACAGAAGGTGCGTTCTGAAGCACCCGAGTTATTCAGTTCCATAAAAAACCCAAGAAGTGGCAAGGGGAAGGTAGGGGATTGTAAATCGAGGAGGGGGGAATTGGGCACTGCAAATATCTGAGGACTTAAACTGGGGAGAGAAAGTGCATGGTTGTTGTTGTTGTTGTTTTTTTAAAAAAAAGACGCAGAGGCTTGCAATCAGTCGTAGTATATAAAGCCCTTTGCTTAAAATGGCCACCGGAGCCTCGCATGTGACATAACGCCCACTAAATTATAAAGCAAAAACCCCTCGCTGTGCCCCCAAGTGCGTGTTAGGAGAAATGATGAACAACTGCCTAATGCTGCCAGGCGTTTATTAATGCTGCCAGGTTGTTTGGTAATGGCCGCCTTGGTGGTTTCAGTTGCTTGGTTGATGACATCATTATTTTGTGGGTGTGGCGTAGACTCCATGGTGAGGGAGGGGTGTAGGAGGAGGAGGAGAGGGAATAGCGCCACTTGAGTGCGCTGTTTGACTTGGTGGAAAACCAGGTTTATATCTGCCAGGTGTGAGATTTGAGGGATTTTCTTTTCCAAAAATGCTCGGAGAGTGGCCTGGATCGTTGTGTCAAAATTTCAGGACGATCGGTCAAGCGGTTACGGAGAAAAGTGGAACACGCACTTTCACGATTTTTTACATTTATATATATAGATAGATATTGGGGACGTGGATGGCGCTGTGGTCTAAACCACTGAGCCTAGAGTTTGCCGATCAGAAGGTCGGCGGTTCGAATCCCTGTGATGGGGTGAGCTCCTGTTGCTCGGTTCCAGCTCCTGCCAACCTAGCAGTTCAAAAGCACGTCAAAGTGAAAGTAGATAAATAGGTACCACTCCGGCAGGAAGGTAAACGGCGTTTCCATGTGCTGCTCTGGTTTCGCCAGAAACAGCTTAGTGATGCTGGCCACATGACCTGGAAAAACTGTCTGTGGACAAAAGTCGGCTCCCTTGGCCTGTAAAGCGAGATGAGCACCGTAACCCCAGAGTCGTTCGTAACTGGACTTAACTGTCAGGGGTCCTTTACCTTTAGCTTTATACACAGTAGTTGAGCTGCACAAATCAGCAAGTGTATACTCTTCCACACAAATGTGTGTGTAGGGACAGCACATACCTGTATTCAGTGCAACAGGTGTCAACAAGCCAATAAATAATTATGTTTCCCAGGTTAAGTAATATGCATGGGCATGCAAACCAGCCATAGGCATTAGAATGATTATTCCCTCAGCTAGGTAGCTATGCTTATTATCCCTACAAGTCCTCTGGTGACTTGCTCCGACAACCCCACACCTAAGCAAGCCCTGGGCCCATTGTCATTTTGAAGTTGCAGATATATCAGATTAAAGCACTCTACCAGCCAACCCATGAATTTGGGTCTTTCATTTTCATGCACAAACGCCGGATGCTTTAACTTCAATCACCTGGGTTTAAAAGATTTGGCCCGATTCCCCAAGTAGTAGCATAAGGATATTTAAACACACACACCATTTCCTGCATTCTGGGGCTTTGTTCTCTGGTGATTTATTTATTTATTTATCATTTGCCCTGGGAAGGTCATGGATGAAAGTTCTGGCACAGTGCGTCCTTTGTGCAGACGGTTTATCCCTACTGGCTCTTGCAGTAATTCTCCCCAAAGCATGACAAAGGTGAATGTAAAAGTCCATTTACTTTGTAAAGGGAAGACATTATGGGTTGTCTGGCCTATGCAGGGCCAGTATTAGGAGCTGGCATTGTTGGGAACCTGTCAGGGCCTACACACCAGAAGCAGCCGTGCTGCTGACTAAGGATATCAAAACGCATCCTATTCTGCTTTGCCCTGTATTCATTGCATGCAGCATGGTTTCCATTCTGCTGCAATTCATCTTCCACCAAAACCAACCTTTTTCATATCAGTGTCTGCTGCGGAAAAATTGTGCAACTTATGTACTTTATGTAATTCATGACATCGTTCCACCCTGTTCATTTCAGGGCAAAGGAAACACAATGCAAAGGGAGGAATGGAATCAATTATATGTAATCAATCAATTACATGTAATTAATTACATATGATTTCACAAACTGAAAGCAACAACAATGGCAAATTTAAATTGCATTCACGTGTTTGATATTAGTTCCGGACATGGGGTAGCATTCAATGCTAGGGCAGCACAGAGCATACCCACTGAAGTTAATGAACATTATGATTATCGTATTTACTCAAATGCAGTGCTTCTTTTTCTTTAAAAAATGTTTAGGGGTACTCTCATTTTCCCACTCATATTGAAATACTGCCCCTCAAGGAGGCCAAACTTAGATTCATGAAATGTTTAGGGGTATGCGCAGCCGTACGTCCCTCCAGAAAAAAAGCACTGCTTAAATGTAATGTGCACCTTTTTTGGCCAAATTGCGTCGCGGAAATTAGGGCGTGCATTAGATTGGATGGCGCATTAGATTTGATTGCAGGCTTGGAAAACACCCTCTGGCATGGCAAATACTTTGTTGGTTTCAAGGTTTTGAAAAAAGAGGTGTGCATTAGATTCGAAGGCACATAAAAGTCATTGAAATATGGGAATTTCAAAAGGTCTACTCTAAGTAGGACTAGTGTTTCATACTACCCATAGATTAGCATATTGTGAGCAGCAGCAATTTTCACTCCCTTTTCTGCTTCCATCTGAATTCTCTGAGATCCCTACAGCCTCACTAGTGCTGCTTCTCCTCTTTTTCCTTGCTTTTATTACCTCTTCATTTGCTTTATGCAAGTTTGTGAGTGGTAACAAGTTGGAGGAGGAGGAGGAGGAGGAGAAGGAGAAGGCTCCACTTATATTTGCTCTTGTTGGGTTGTAGTGTGGAGATTACAAGCAATTTTTTTTATAAAAAAAAATTCTGCTCAAGGAGCCCCAGAATATGGAGCAGATACTGAATTGCTTCTGCTTAGACTGGAAATGATTTAATGTGAATGGTGCACTAGATGGTCTTTGGGCAACTGTGAATCTTTCATGCTCCAAAATGCATGTGAATCTTAAGAAGGACGCTCCTGCTCCACAAGATTTAAAGCTGAGCCACATGGTCAACGGCGCTGGATGGTGCAGCTCTTGCTAGACTGTCCGAGTTTGAATTGCAAATGGGGAACTGCATATTTCAATGCACTCCATGTAATAATGTGATATAGAACATTACAGTATAGCAAATTAAGGGTAGGGGAAAGATCAACCTGAGGGTCACATTCCCTCCTGGGCAACCTTCCAGGGGCCACATGTCAGCATGTCCTTGAGCTCTGATAACACTTCCTGCTTCCCTGGATGGAGGTTATAGCAGTGAGTGTGTGTAGAAACTAGCCTCCTGTACAAAGGTTAGAATTTACATTTGTTGCTCTGTCCACTTGTCTCTGGCTCTGCCGCTCTCTAAGATAGGGAGCTCAGAGGTTTGTCCAGAAATGAATATGGCCTTTGGGATGAAAAGGGTCCCCCACTCTTGGGATGGGTGATCTGAATTGTTCACCCAGGCACGCACTTTTGGATGTCCATACATCATATGTGCCTGTCTTTCTCTGCCTTGATACACACACACACACACACACACACACACACACACACACAAAGCACTCTGGCAAATCACAAAGCCATTCCCCTGGCATGTGTCAAAAGCCTTCCTATTGTTCCATGATCATTCTATTGTTCATTGGTTGTTACTCCGCTCTGCTAGCATGTGTGTAATACGGGAGATCTTTTTTGCTACTGGAGAGCTATTCTTAGCTAATGGAAATAAGAACCCAATCTATGCCTGCTGTGTCTCGAACCGCTTCCTGTAGAAACCACATGTTGCACACTAGTCGAAAGGCAAACTACTGGGGAAAAGAGCAGTTTGGAGAGCTCCTTTTGGACTCATTTTCCCACAGACCACCCTGATCAATTTGGTGCCACCAGGAAACTTGGCCGTTTTGTTACTTGCCCCTAACTCCAGGGCATTTATGAAAAAGTTACAAAGCACAGGTTCCAGAAGTGATACTTGGGGGTGGTGGGGAGTGGGGAAAATCCTACTTTTTACATCCCTTCATTGTAAAACAAAAGTACTGTAACAACAACTCTGTGTATTTATTCTGACTCTCTGCTTCCTTGGAACTTTGGAAGGTAGGTCCGACAGCTCGCCTGTCAATCATCTGACATATTTATGATATCAGATGACTGGTGCATTATCCTGCCCAGCATTTGCTCAGCATTTGATAAGTGCTCAACTGCCAGGTAGTAGTTGGGCGCTTGGGAAGTGCTGTGCAAGGTGTTTTGCAAACCATATGCCCAGTGCTTATGAAGTGCAAGGACTGGAAAAAACTGCATTCTGCATGAGTGATGGGGAATTCAGCCATGCAGCCAATCCAGCTATATCTCTACCTGCCCCACACCAGATGCCACATACTATGGCAGGTATGGGAAAGGTAGGCAATGGGCATGGTTTAGGGAAAACAGCCTCATGGAACAAATTTTGCCTGCAGGTTTTAGGTTGTCCATTCTTGCTTTTTGCCTATAATATACTAGCTGGCCCTGCCCCGCATTGCTGTGGCTCAGTCTGTTAAATGGAGCCTCAGAGTCCCCCTTCAAACTCCCCTCACCTTCAGAGTCCCCCCCTGTTATACGCGTGTTCTGTTTACACAGGCGCATCCCTGTGACTCCCCCCCACCCTGTTATGACCCATTATCTATCCCGCCCCCTGTTTCCCCCACCCCTGGCTCATCCCTGTGATTGGGCCCACCCTGTCCTGACCCATGACCTATCCCCCCTCCCCCACCCAGGCAAGCCCCCACCTCCACTCAGCCTTGTCTGGAAAGCAGCCTAGTCTGCAAAGCCGAGCCGAGATACTGGGGAGAGGGAAGGTTTCCTAGGTGCAGTACTAGTGTAGCCATCGCTAGAGGGCGCTGTGTTGCAATCCCTCCTGTGCTCCCAGCATGCACTTTCGTATGATTTGTGAGTTCTGAAACATGGGGTTTTGGGGTGTTTTACCTGGTGTAGGTGACACATCTGTTTTTGAAAATGGTATGGGGTCACTCGGGTAGTCACATTTGACTTTGTGTCCAAATTTCAACGCTATCGGTCAAGCGATTTTGTTGAACATTGGAGACGAAGGAACATACCCAATTTACATTTATGCTCTCATATATATATATGCTCTCATTTGAAACCAAGAGCTCCATCATACCCATCTTGGTTTGGAGGCTTCTAGCATTAGCATATAAATGCTTTCAGTATTTACAGTAAGGCAGCTTCCTTTGTTTCACTAAGCACATGTCCACAACCTCTATCCATCAAGAGACATTCTGTACAATACACCCAGCAATCTACCAGCATACCTGTTATTGCTGTTTATTGAGATAATTTTCTTTGGTGTCTGGGTCAAGAAATGGTGAGGTGAGTATAGTCTGTCTTGGCCTTATCTCACTGCTGCACTGAACTCACACAGCTGCCTAACTCACATGTTTCCTTGGCTTGCGGATTAGGGCCTGAGATGCTTTTTTGAGTGGAGCTCTCCTCTTGCTCACAGAGCTGTGATCAAAGGTTTCCCTGATGAATTTTCTATAGAATGAAGAAAATGCTGCTTTAAAAGGGGGTGCGGTATTAGCGGTGGGGGAGGATTCACTCTTCTGTTCTGTGTCCAGTCCCTTTCCTTTGGGGGAGCCTCAAGTATATATATATATATATATATATATATATATATATATATATATATATATATATATATATTATTTTCTTCAGGCCACAAGGTGGAGCCATGTAACTTTAAAATAATAATTAACGTACAACATATATAAATGTATGTGCTACATATTACCAGCTTCTGAAGGAGTCCAGTAGATATTTTCTTTATTTTTATTTTTTGTAGTAAGAAATCTTTGGGACACCTTTTCCCAACCTGGCACCTTCTAGATATTTGGACTACTCAGTGTGCTGGCTGAGACTGAAGGGTTGCAGTCCCAATCATCTTGAAGGCACCAAGTCTGAGAAAGTCCTCTCTGGAATCGTAAATATGTACTATACAGCTGGGAAAAAGGACAAATCTGCTGAGCACCAGTTTTAAACACCAGCCATCTAGCTTAAATCAGCTGTGCATCATATTTAGCTGGTCAGATCTTCACGTGTACCACAGAATGAAATCTCCCTGATCCCGTAGAGCTGAATTACAGCCTTCGGTTCAAGGCAAATGATGCAACTCCTATGCTGAAGCTAAGCAAGTCTTGTTCTGTGTCTGAGGCTACTTGGGAAAGCCGTGATAGAAAAAATGTAGTTAAAAGGTTTGTGAATAAACACAATCCAGTTAGAAAGCTTGAGATTGGAATTCTCTTCAGCTTTGGTGCTGTATTACTTTCAAAAAACCATAAAGCAGGGGTGTGGAGCTTTTTCCCTTTCCCTCTGAAATAACTTTCTGAGGACTGAATGCCCATGGTAGGTGGGGCTGGAGCCCAAAGGTGGGCGGGGCCAGAAGTAATAAGTAGGCAGAGCGACAAGTGTGACTCTCTAGCCCTTTCAGAGAGATGCCCAGAGAGACCAAGGTTTAAAATGGTTGCAACATTTGAGACTTTTTAGTTTAGAGAAATTACAAGTAAGAGGTGATGCGATAGACGTACAGTCATACCTTGGTTTAAGTACGCTTCGGTTTGAGTACTTTCAGTTTAAGTACTCCGCGGACCCATCTGGAACGGATTAATCCACTTTCCATTAATCCACTTTCAATGGGAAAGTTCGCTTCAGGTTAAGTACGCTTCAGGTTAAGTATGGACTTCCAGAACCAATTACACTCATACTTCGGGTTAAATACGCTTCAGGTTGAGTACTCCGCAGACCCATCTGGAACGGATTAATCGACTTTCCATTACTTTCAATGGGAAAGTTCACTTCAGGTTAAGTACACTTCAGGTTAAGTACAGACTTCCGGAACCAATTGTGTACTTAAACTGAGGTACCACTGTATTATAGAAAAGCTGGATAGAGAAAAGTTCCTCTCGCATAGCACTAGAGCTCATGGACATGCAATGAAGCTGAATGTTGGAAGATTCAGGACGGATAAAAGAAAGCTTTTCTTCAACCAACACAGAGCTAAACTGAGTCACTGGACCCGTGGCTGCTCCTCCAGACATAAAGGACAGCAGATCTGACCTGCTGTTTGTTTTTATCGTTGTTTTAATCGGAATAGATTCTGCTGAAGTAAACACCTGCAAAAGTTTGGAGCTATGCAGAATGCTTTGTTTTTTCATAAGCAGCATGATGCTTCTTTTACCCAGTGAACAATTTCTGTATCATTCAGACAATGGATACCTGCTTTCTATGCAGAGGAAAAACAGATTCAGTTAAAGCTCATTTTCTGTTGTGTCATTTTTGTACATTACATATTGTCGTAACAAGCACCCCCACTCCCCTCTGGATAAAATTGCAGAGCAAGGCTGTGAAATCTTGAAAGCAGAATTTCCACCTTTACAGGGCACTATGCATATTTAATTTGGAAGGGCAACAGACTGTTTTTTTTTAATTTAAAAAAACACCCAAAAAACCTGAGGTTTGCCAGCACTGTTACAAGATGTGAAAGTGTTTGTGTGAGGCGGGGCGGGGGTATAATTTCTCCCTTACAGTGTCTCATCTTGCACACTTGAGCCTTTCAGGATAAGACTTGTAAATGAACACTTTGATGTCAAATAACTGTCACGTGGTTTGGAATAACAAGGGTAGGAAGTGCTCTGTCAAAGCATTCGGAAGAGATTGCAGGATCAAAAGGGAGCAGCTGGATGCCATTTGCATCTCTTTTTGCCAGCGTTGGGAATCACAGCTCTTCCTGGGGGTGGAGAGGTCAGCCGTGGTTGAAGGAACTGAAATACTACACTGAGATCATTAGTTTCAAGGCTGTCAAAACCTTCCTACGAGCACCTTAAGGTGGGTGTCGTCCAAAGAGGTTCACTGTTGCCACAGATCAAAGCTGAGGGCCACCTTGAAGATCCCATCTTTGAACTATATCTGTACTTGAAATCCGTTGTGATCTCCGGTTGTGTGCCTGCTATAGCTTCATGGTTGTTTATTTACAGTATTTCACAAAATCTGTATACTGTTTGAATGAAAGAAAACAACAACCTCAAAGTGTTTTTCATAAATAGTAAAACAAAACAAAAATCACTTTGAAAAGAGAGAGAGAGAGTTAAAAATGACTTTAACCATTCCGAAAAGATTGAAGTCAACGATAAGCTAAAAACCAGACTAAAGTGCATGTCTGCTAGCTAGTGTTTCACATGTCTGGAGAGACTTGCCTAAACAAAAATGATTTAGCAGGTGCAGAAAAGAGTACAATGAAGGTCCCTGCCTGATGTCAATAGGGGTGGGGAAATGGTCCTCTGAGGAAGGGTTGCAGCATTGGGGGCTTTTATAATTGAGGAGAAAAGGGTGGGGCCTGATAGAGGTGCATGAAATCATGTATGGCGTGGAAGAAATGGATAGTTTTTTATTCTTCTCTAGTTAGAAACCCATTGATGTTATCCATTCTGAGCCTGGTTTTGGCTGGAGATGGCGGGGTATTATTATTATTATTATTATTATTATTATTAGTGCTTTTATTATAGAAAAAAGGCTCTAGAACTGCCCCCTCTCTGTACAGGTGGTACCAAACACCGGAGAAACTTGCCAAAATGTATAAAAACAAATCGTCTATGTGCTGGAGGTGTAGTGGAGAAAAGGGATCTTTTCTACACATGTGGTGGAGTTGCCCCATCATTTGTAACTATTGGAATATGATTTATGAAGAACTTAAAAAACTACTAAAACATACATTCAGAAAAAAACCAGAAATATTCCTATTAAATATAATATCAGAGTACATTAAAACAACAAAAAGGACATTACTGATGTATGGAATAGTAGCAGCAAGAGTCCTAGTGGCACGAAATTGGAAATCCAAAAATCCACCCAGCATAACAGATTGGCAAACCTTGATGTTAGAATATTTACAGTTGGCAAAAACAACAGCAAGGATAAGAGGACAAACGAGACAAAAAGCACAGGAGGAATGGAGGATGTTCAAAGAATATTTATTGAAAAATGGAATATCTGAAACCCTAATAGCAGACTTAGGCTGAACCTAGTATAAATAGCAAGAAATGAAACGATAAGCAGATACAGTATTCACAAATGTGCAATAAAATAAGAATAACATAAATTACAGAGAGAATAATTGGAAGAGCTGTTTTTATGGCAATTTTTTTGTTGTTTACACTTTTTCCGTTTTCCTTTTCTTCTTCTTTTGTTTGTGTATTTTGTTACCAAGTTTGTATTTTAAAATATTAAAATAATAAAGAATTTATAAATTAAGAACTGCCCCCCTCTCCCCTGCCTTGCTCCCGCCTCGCTCTTACCCCCCCCTGCTCTTTAACCCCTTCCATGGCAGGCTGCTGTTGTGCTCGCAGTGATCAATTTCTGATCGTGGTGGCAGCAGCAGGTTTCTTGATGGGAGGAAGAGGTGGGCAGAGGGAGTGGACAGGGGCTGCCAAGTCAGAGCCAACCAGCCTCTAGGGTGGAGAGAGAAGAGGTGCCGGGACTGCGCTCCGGTGTGCTCCGGCTCAAAAAAAATTACTGCCCTTAGCCACAAGGAGCATAGGAAGTCATCCTATATTGATCCCTCTGGTTCTATACTGTCTATGCTAACTAGAGCAGGGGCTGCCCAGGGTTTCAGGCCGAGTTCTCCCCCAGTCCAACCTGGAGATGCCCGTGATCGATCTTGAGAGCTTCTGCATGAAAAGCAGATTCTCTACCATTGAGCTGTATGACAACCCTTCTCCTGCCAGAGCCTTGGAAGGTAGAGGCACTTTCTGCTTCAGTTGCTTGGCTGCAGAAATACCACTTGTGAATTAAAACACAGTTGATTGTGGCACAGCGATAAGAGCCTTAAGTGTAATCTTGAGACGTTAGTGTTTTTTGTTTGATCCTGCTCTGGGCAGAATTTTCAATCATCTACCTCCTATTGGCTTCTGCATTAATCCTCTTGAAAGACACACGGCGCTTATTTCAGATGTTTTAAAGCACTTTTCTTCACCTTAGTGTGCAGTGGCTCTCAGTGATCCTTCTCCTCCCTGCCCCTCTTGACCCTTTTCTAAGAAGCTATTTTCTCTTTTCACTCTAGAATGTGCTCCTTTTAGAATGGTTGTCTGGAAGCTTGTTTGCTTATTTGGTTCCCCCCCCCCACTCTGACAATCAAGGAGGAGTGAGCTAAAAAAAGAAAGTATTAAAACATTTTGAAGATCTGACTTTAAAAAGAAAAAGAGAAAGAAAGAAAGAAAGAAAGAAAGAAAGAAAGAAAGAAAGAAAGAAAGAAAGAAAGAGAAATGCCTTTGCAAATCCAACACTTGACACTGCCTCTCTCCAGCAGCTGCTACAGCTAAAGTATTCGACACCTTAAAGTAGCAATCCAGTCTTAAAGGGATTTATATGCGAAATTTGGTGGAATCCAAAATGACTGAGCTTTGTTCACATCAGATCACGTCTTGCACATTTTAACATATTTATTTAAAAGCATTGCTTGAAAGCTTCAATGTTAAAAATCTCTTAAGCGGGTGTATTATTTACACTGATTTATTTATTCAGTCTATCATTTATTGATTGATTACTGTCCTTCATCCTAAAGTCCCAGGGTGGGTTTACAGCATTAAAACACTACATAAAATCAATTTAAAACAGCTATGCCCCACCCTTTCTCCAGAAGGTTACCAGGCCACCAAACCTATCAACAACAACAATAATAGTAGTAGTAGTAGTAGTAGTAGTATGGTAGTAGTAGTAGTAGTAGTAGTAGTAGTAATATATTAAGCATTATAAAAGCAGTTAAAAACAAACTCTCAACCAGTGATTTCAGGGTTGCCAGGGACGGTATTGTTCTGAGTTTATAGTGTGACAGAAAAGAATTTTGGAAGATTGTCTTTTGAAATACCAATCCTATGATTATCTCAGAGGGGCCTTGGGGTGGGGGGGGGTTGTTGTTGAGCTTCTCTGTTTTGTACCACAGCGATCAACTCCCCAAATGGATGCATGCAATCTGCCTGATTCTTATTTTATTTGATCTTGAACATCCCCCATTAACACTTGCTACACTTTGATATTTAAATTAGCCGTGTCCTGATGAGAGAATGCATTTGCTTTCCCAGAGAGACTGTATCGAGGAGATGGATTTACTCAGCCAAGTGTTGTAGCTATTGCTGTGTATACACACACACACACACACACACACACACACACACACACAAAACAACTTTATGTTATATGCCACATCTGTAATGTTGCTCAGTCCATTGAACACTGTCCAGGCACACAAAGATTAGCAAATGGGCAGTTGAAAAGTCAGGGGGGGGGGGAGAGACAATGCAAGGTTATGTGTCTGCAGTGGGAAATAGAGTGGGATGCAGGAAGGGAATCCAGGGACTCAGCTATACAGCTGCAAATATAATGCTTTAAGTGTGTTTAAGTGCATTATACAAATGAGTCACTAGATGATGATGGTGATCTAATGGCAAATTCAACATATATTTTAAAGCGTTTCTTTTAAAAGAGCATTTTCACAGCGCTTTTTAAATATATGTCTAGATTCAGCCCAGGAAGCATTGCCTGACCGGGTTAAAACGAGTTGCATAATTAGAAGCATAGAATTGTAGAGTTGGAGCTTAGTTGATCTCTGTATTGGTGCTTCTGTTTCCAGGTGCCTTCCTCATACCTTACATACTCTTCCTCGTCATTGCTGGGATGCCCTTATTCTATATGGAACTAGCTTTGGGCCAGTATAACAGAGAAGGGGCTGCCACCGTATGGAAAATCTGCCCACTTTTTAAAGGTAAATCCCAGGCTTTCTGCTTAATATGTTTGCAATATCTTCTGGAGTTTCTTGATATTGAACACCTCTCCGAGGCTTGCATTGAAAGTTTTTGGCAAGGCCAGAATAGCTAACATCCGTATTTTGAGAGTCACTTGTCACTAATGCCTTTATTGCTCATCAGCACAAAATAGACTTTAGGGCAGCCTTCAGCAACTTGGTGCCTTCCAGATGTTTTTGCACTACAACTTCCATCAGCCCCAGTCAGCAATGGTGCACTGGCTGAGGCTGACAGGAGTTGTATTCCAAAACATCTGGAGGGCACCAGATTGGTGAAGGCGGATATAGCAGGAAGATAGACACCATTTTGCATGAAGATATATAGGAGATTTTTTTAAAAGGTTCCTCCGGGGGAAGTGTTAGCTATTTGACAAGTCTAAAAATACTTGGGAAAATGCTGCTGAACTATCCCTGCCCAAAAGCATCCACCTTATTAACAACAAAACGATGCCTTGCTCATCAAGAGGTCTGCATGAATCCCCAAAACAAATGAGTCTTTAATAAAACTGTAGTGAATTATTATAAGGATGCTGGATTAGACGGCACATTGGTCTCAGCCAGGAGGCTTCTCTGTTCTTTTGCTGCCATCGTTGCAAAACTGGTAGCAAAAGCGAAAACAACAACTGGGGTGGAGTCTGGTGCAACAGCACCCTGAGCTAGGCCAAAATTTGGTGCATCGCCTCTACAGCCTCATGAGTGCCAGGCTTTGGGAAGGAGGTGTGAGGCTCTGGCAGGGTCCTAGCGGCTTCCACCCTCCTTTCCAAAGCTGGGAATGTGGTAACTAAGCTTTGTGAAGCAGGTGAGAGGACTCTAGGCCCCTGCCAGAGCCCTCAAGCCTCCTTCCCATAACAGGGTACTTCTCAATTCAATTCAATTCAATACCTTTATTGGCATATATAGGGTACTTCTCTCCACTCAGTACCCAGCACAGGGGAACTGGCCAGACTGCCCTAAAACTGCCTCTGATAACAAGGAAAGGGAATCAGGGTCACTCCTCTTTTTGCCATCTTTCCCCATCTGCCTCATTTTTAAACTGGAACCTCCCTAATGAGAATTTTGTCTCACTGACTCACTCTCAGTTTTCTGTTTTTTCACAACACTCCCAACTTAGTAACCTGGTGTTGCCTGCCTCACCTGAACAATAGAAACAGCCATGGTGGATTTTTGTGTGTTGCCGTTTAAACTCTACAGTGGTACCTCGGTTTATGAACACAATTGGTTCCAGAAGTCCGTTCATAAACTGAAGCGTTCATAAACTGAAGGGAACTTTCCCATTGAAAGTAATGGAAAGTGAATTAATCTGTTCCAGATGGGTCCGCGGCATTCGTAAACCGAAAATTTTTAAACCAAGGTGTTCATAAACCGAGGTGCCACTGTAGTACATTTGGACCCAGAGTAAAAATGTAGCCGTTGATGAAATGCTGATACAGTAGTGGGAAAGCCTTGGACAGAGCTAGGTTCAAAGCTCTAGCTTCGGGTGTCATAGGCTACAACCTCCAGAGCTCTAATTTTCATGGTTTTTCGTGAATTTGAATCTTTAGTGGTGATGATAAGCCAACAGTTTATTCCTAATTAGTTAAAAACTCTCTTAATTGGGGGAGGGAGGGAGAGAAGTTGGCTAATTTTAGTTTGCTGCACCTGGAAAGACCCTTTGGACCAGAAAGCAAACAGACGTTAAACACAACAGGCTAATATTAGCTATAAATGGTAGTGCTGTAAAATCCGGAACTTGGTGGTAGTGATGTGAGCCCGCCGTGTTTGGCACCAAGACCGTACCCTGCAATCACTGTGGAAGTATTCATTCAAATGTTGGGATAAGAAGGCTGCCTTCAACCACTTGGGTGTCACCCAGCTGTTGTAAATAGCAGGCTGTGTCCAGATTTGCTTCTCAAATTTACTCTAATGACATGCTAGAATAATATACCCCAAGGGTGCTATTCTGGATTTTCAGTTTGGGTTTACACTACTTTTGTACACATTTTTGCTAGGATTGACAAGCCAATCAATTAACCAGTCAGATCATCAGTTTGCGCCTGTTTATTTCACTACGGTTAAATGTTGTCAAATATTCCAACATACAGGTCACAGATTACCTTCACGAGAACCTTTTAAAAGTTGGCCATTATTGCTATTTTAGCATCTTTCACCTTTACAACAGCATTCCCCCCCCCAATAAAATGGAATAACTTTTTAAAATAAGGTCATAGAATCGAATTGTAGTGTTGGAAGGGATCCCGAGGGTCATCTAGTCACCTCCTGAAATGCGGGAGTCTCAACTAAATCATCCATGACAGATGGCCATCCAACCTCTGTTTAAAAACCTCCCATGAAGGAGAGTCTGCCACTTGTCAAGGGAATCATGTTCTAAGTCTTTTTATATATATAAAAAAGGTTGCTATTACTTTCAATTATTGGAATTTCTGTATATTTCAATAGCTGGGCACCTTTGGGAGGAAAGGCAGGAATAGTAATAATAATAATAATAATAATAATTGCAAAACATGACCCTGCTATTAAAAAACTCAATAGAAGAACTATGCCATGAATTATTTGCATTTACAGTTTACAATGTGGGTTAAACCACAGAGCCTAGGGCTTACCGATCAGAAGGTTGGCAGTTCGAACCCCCGCGACGGAGTGAGCTCCCGTTGTTCAGTCCCAGCTCCTGCCAACCCAGCAGTTCGAAATCACGTCAAAGTGCAAGTAGATAGATAGGTACCGCTACAGCGGGAAGGTAAACGGTGTTTCCGTGTGCTGCTCTGGTTCGCCAGAAGTGGCTTAGTCATGCTGGCCACATGGTAAAGGGACCCCTGTACGCTGTACGCCGGCTCCCTCGGCCAATAACGCGAGATGAGCGCCGCAACCCCAGAGTCGGTCACGACTGGACCTAATGGTCAGGGGTCCCTTTACCTTTACCTTTTACAGTTTACAATAATTCACTGCACTTTCCTTAAAAAGTTAATTTAATTGTTCTCACAATATGTTGGGTTGCTTGTTTTAATTATGGTGATTTCTCTCCTACCTTTCAAGTAAAAGGCTCTCGGTTTTCTGCTGTAGGTATTTAAGCAGAGACTGGACAAGTAATCTCTCTGGGACGCGGTAGTTGCATCCTGTATTGCAGATCCTGCTTTGAGCAGAGGACTGGACTTGATTACTTTCAAGAACCCTTCCAACTCATTTTATTAAAATTAAATTTGGCATCCATATGGTCAGAAATACAACAAATCAGGGAAACACAAAGGCTGTGCCTTGATTGACCAGCCTATGTATCCCACCCTGAATGAAAGCCAATCTTGCTTCCCAGCACCAAGCAAACACCTTGGTGTGGAATATTGTTAATAATATTTGGCAAATAGTTGTTTGGGGTGATGAGCAATGCCACCCTCTTCTAACCCTCACTAGGAAGATGAACCTGATGTGACTTACAGCTTCATGTGTAATCTGGTTTTCCTTTGTCTTCAGGTGTAGGCTATGCTGTGATACTCATAGCTCTATACGTGGGTTTCTACTACAACGTTATCATAGCTTGGTCTCTGTATTATCTGTTTGCATCCTTCACACTGGAGGAGCTTCCCTGGACGAAGTGTGGCAACCCCTGGAACAGCCCCAACTGCATAGACCCCAAACTCATCAATGCCTCAACATTTGCCGCTGGAACCACTTATTCCAAGTACAAGATAACTCCTGCAGCTGAATTTTATGAGTAAGTCTAGGGCTCTTTGTGGCTTTCACTTTTGGAAAACAGTTTGCAGTTGCTCTGGGATGTATTTAAGGGCCTCTTCTGACATTCCTTTAAATATGTATTCATGATTATTTGTGCTCGTGATGGTCGTCACCAGTGCTTTCTTCTAGAAAAATAGATGCCGGTACTCACCATTAAGTGTCACACTTTTTAACTACAACAAAAGTGCCAGTGCTGTGTACCCATGAGTACCCCCTGGGGGGGAAAGCACTGGTTGTCACAATGGTTATACACAATCTCACTTTCATTACCATTTGACCCTGCTAAAATTTGGGGTGGCTAAGCTGCTTCGTTTACGATTGGTGCATGCCCTGTATCTTCCTGCTCAAACCCTGCAACTTTTTATACCACAGTGGTCCTGGGTTTGTGCATTTCCCCCACTTTTGTAGCTCAAGACAACAATAATGTTGTAAAATTGGGGAAACATCCCAGGAAGACTAATAAAACTGATTGATATGTGGGTGATCCAGCACTAAAAAGGTAAAGGGACCCCTGACCATTAGGTCCAGTCGTGACCGACTCTGGGGTTGCGGTGCTCATCTCGCATTATTGGCCGAGGGAGCCGACGTACAGCTTCCAGGTCATGTGGCCAGCATGACAAAGCCGCTTCTGGTGAACCAGAGCAGCACACGGAAATGTTGTTTACCTTCCTGCTGGAGCGGTACCTATTTATCTACTTGCACTTTGACGTGCTTTTGAACTGCTAGGTTGGCAGGAGCTGGGACCGAGCAACGGGAGCTCACCCCCTCGTGGGGATTCGAATTGGTGACCTTCTGATCGGCAAGCCCTAGGCTCAGTTGTTTAACCCACAGCGCCACCCGCGTCCAGCACTACTCTACCACTAAATGCACTCTTATTGCATCAATGACTTGTTGCCAACCTCTCCACTAATCTGAAGGGAGCCTAAGTCATACCCTACCAATCATTTTTGGGCATGGGGGCACAATGTGGATTTTTGAGTGAGTATTGTGGACACCACTGCCTCTAGCCACTTATTTTTCCTCTGCCCCAGGTCAGCCGCTTTTCCTGGGGACAAGAAGCGTGATTGTACCTGCACACAAATTTGCTTTCAAGAGATCTTGATAAGAGAGAGCAGAATTAACCTGAATCTTGAAAAGCACATGGAGATGAAAGTGGATGTGGGAAGGAGTGCCCTTCTTCCATCCTCCTCCATCTACTCGATCTAATTTTCAGGGAAGAATAAAGTAACCAGGGGGCAGGCTAAACCCCTGATATCTCCTGGTAGGGCTGGAAGAGAACCCTATCTGCAATCTTTGAGAGCTGCTGCCAGTCAGTGTAGACAGTACTGAGCTAGAAGAACCAATAGTTTGACTGAGTATGAGTCATCTTCCTGTGTCCCTTTGTTCCCCTGAACCCACTCAACAATGGAAATAAGTTTCCTGAGTCTGAATGCTGTATTCAGGATGGAGCAATTGAAGATTCAGATCCTCTTGTAGCCATTGATACCACTGTTTGTGGATTGCTGCTGACACATCTGTGGGACCTAGTGGATGCTTCAGTTTCATTATCTTTGAGCCCCTTTCAGTTTGTCTTATTAAATGGCACAGCATTCATGATTGTTACTAGCCAAGGCACAATGTAAAATACTAAGTGGCTGTCTATTGCAACACCCCCCCCCCATAGGTCTCTATTATTTGATCTAGGCAGTAATTATGGCAGTGGAAGTGGAAATAGACGTGTAGTGTTTTCTATTATTTCCTCTATAGTTGTATCAAAAAGATAATGCAAGAGAGAAGTCCAGAAAGTGGTGCTCCGTACTCAAGTTGGCCTCACAACACAGGGATGGAGCAATTTCCATCTCAGCAAAGTTTATTTGTTTAACAATCTGTTTCGCATTGTAGTATTAATATGTTTTCTTTTTAGAAGACAAACAAATATATTGACCAGTTTTAGAACCATGGAATCATTTATGACCTTAGAACCTTTAACCATTTTTCCTCATTATTTTGATAAGCTTCAGCAAGCATAATCAAATGCCACATAATACTAAAAACAAATAATAAAAACAAAAGCAGCTATTTTTCCCCACTGTCCCTAATCTAGTACCTTTCAGATGTTACTGGACTACAACTTCCATCTTCCCTGACTGTTTGTCATGCTGGCTGGGGCTGATGGGAGTTGGTGTCTGACAACATCTGGAGGGTCAATGGTCTAATGAGTGTCCACAATGGTTTTGCCGTTAGTTATTATTATTAATTATTAAATTTCTATGCTGCCCTTCATCTGAGGATCACAGGGCAGTATACAACATAACAACACGAGAATGCATGCTATAGTAATACACAATAACCCCTTCACACAGTTTAGAAGGCCACAGATTGTTTAATTATCTGAACGTCTTGGAGAAGTGGAATGTTTTTGCCTCCTGCCTAAAGATATGGAATGAAGGCATGATCTAGGGCACCCGGGGGGAGGGGGCAGAATGGGGGAAGGCTGTGTTGTAGATAAAAACAACCAAGAACAGCTTTATCATTTTCTTCTTGCGAATGTAACATCCCACATTAACCTTGGTTTGGTTTGGTTTAATAATAGAATAATAGAGTTGGAAGAGACCACAAGGGTCATCCAGACCAACCCCCTGCCAAGCAGGAAACACCATCAAAGCATTCCTGACATATGGCTGTCTAGCCTCTGCTTAAGGAGAGTCCACCACACTCCCTGGCAGCAAATTCCACTGTCGAACAGCTCTTACTGTCAGGAAGTTCTTCCTAATGTTCAGGTGGAATCTTCTTTCTTGTAGTTTGAATCCATTGCTCCGTGTCCGCTTCTCTGGAGCAGCAGAAAACAACCTTTCACCCTCCTCTATATGACATCCTTTTATATATTTGAACATGGCTATCATATCACCCCTTAACCTTCTCTTCTCCAGGCTAAACATACCCAGCTCCCTAAGCCGTTCCTCATAAGGCATCGTTTCCAGGCCTTGGTTTGGTTTCCAGGTTTGGTTTGGATTTTACGTGGTTGTCTCATGAAGTTCTGTTTTGTTATTTGGGTTATATGGATAAAATTTAATAAAATTACTTTTTAAAAGTAGAATTTTGGAGGGACACTTTTATAGTCTGATTCACAGCTGTCATGGCTGTGCCCCTGAATCCATGTGCTGACGGAAACGACTTTGAAGTGGAAGCTTTCATATATACACCTGTGCATACCAAAACTCACATGCAATTGGTCCATGAAAACATAGGAGGCATCATTATACCTGGTCTGTCCATTGGCAGCAGCTCTCCAGGGTTTCTCCAGATATCTCTCCCATCTCTACCTGGAGATGCACCTTCTGCATGCCAATCAGATGTTCTACCACTGAGCTATGTCCCTAATCACTGATCTATAGAGACAGTTTTGAGATAACTTCTGGGGTCAATTTTTTTTAAAAAAAAAAGTTCCGCTTTGCCTCTCTGTCCCAGCATGCCTCTCAACTTCCTTTGCCCAGCTTCATTACTCTGAAAGCAATTCCCTTCAGCAATATCTTAAGCCTGAAACAGTTGCAAGAGAGGGTTTGAACCTGTTATCTTCCACATGCAAATTTGTGGGTGGTGAAAACGGGGAAATTATTTTGCTGAGTTTTCCCCCAGGAGAGGAGAAAATCTCTGAACAATATCTATAGAGATATGGTTTCTACGTCATGTGTTTAAGAGTAGGGTGTTTGTTTTTTCTGGCTCCATCTTAAAGACCAAGATTGAAAAACAAAGTGGGCACATCTCATCAAGGCATTTCACATTCTTTTAAATTCTGTTTCCTGTTTAGGCTTCATGTCCTTTTAACAGCGCCATAAAGAGTGGACTTTCAATGCAGCTCACAAAGGAGAAATTGAATCTACAATAGAGGGCAATCTAAGGGTCTTGGGTTTAGTTTGTATCCCTAATGACCATAATCTTTTTTTCTCTCTCTCTCTCTCTTTTGTCAGAGGTTTCTAAGGCTCCAACTATACCATGTACAGTATATGAAGCTGTATCACACTCCATTAAACAGCCATGCCCCCGCAAGAGTCCTGGGAAATGTAGTTTGCTAAGGCTGCTGAGAGTTGTTATGAGATGCCTATTTCCCTCAGAGCACTACAAACTACACTTCCTGGGATTCTAACCCTCTAATCGCCTCACCAAGCTACCTGACAAGAGGGATTGACTGTTAAATCACTCTGGGTATTGTAGCTCTGGGAGGGGAAATGAGATGTATTCATGGCAGAGACACATGGTGCACTTTGCCCAGGGCAACAAATTCGTGGGGGCATTTGCAACACCACTGGGGGGCTGAACTCTTAGCTTTCTTAAAAAAAAAAAAGCTCTCTCCACTATGAGAAAAGGATGCTGGACTAGATGGGCCATGGGCCTGATCCAAGAGGCTCATCTTAAGGTCTTGGGCTTGGAGGGATGAATTTACCCTTCTGGGCCAGAGGTTCCACACCCCTACTCTAAAGCAAGAGTGTGTTTTCACAGCTAAGGCAAAACCTGTGTAAAGTGACCCACTTGAGTATGCATTTTAGTTTAAGGACACAAGAAATGCCTTGATGGAGCAGAAAGAGATCCGCCTAGTCCAGCATCCTTTGCAACAATCCCTGAGTAGACTCCCAGAAATTGATCACTAGCTTACCACTGAATGTGGTCTACATCGTTAGTTAAGAAGAATGACAAAATATGCTGGGGCAGGGGGCAGGATGCCCCCCCACCAATCTAGGAAACCTAGATGACCAGTCCTGACGTCAAACTGAGCTGTGTATTACTTTCTCTTTGTTTTACTTCTATGTTTTCCATACCCCTTGATAAGACCTGATCTTGACAAACAGCTCACTCTTTGCTGAAACCAAATCACCACTTCAAACAAGTGTGGAGCCAGTGAGTGATTTTTTCCCCCATACAAAAGGATCTAACTCAATCCCTCTTCTGTCTCTTTTTGCTTAGGCGGAGAGTTTTGCAGCTTCACCTAAGCCGGGGGATTCAGGATATCGGCTTGCCCCAATGGCAGCTCACACTGTGTCTTGTGGTCGTGGTGATCACTGTTTTCTTCAGCCTGTGGAAAGGTGTGAAGACTTCAGGAAAGGTTGGCAAATATTTTCCTAATACATTGGCAAATATTTCCCTATTAAGGTTTTGGTGGTTCAGGTGTAACATCAAACCATGGTTTGCACAGAACACTGTTCCAGACATATAGGCACACAGTGGTTTGTGCAGCTTCCACCTTCCCTTCACCTTCTCTGATGCTACGCCAAGCAGTGGAGTATCCCCTAAACTGTGAGCCTATCATGGACTGGCTGGATGCAGAGTAGTGGTGGGAGGCACTAGCTGGGGACCCCCCAAGGTCAGAAGCCAAGAAGGTAACAGGGTTGGTGAGCAGGAAGAGGTTATGGCAGAGGGCAGCTCAGACTCTGAGGCAGAAGCGGTGGCTGGAGGAGAGTGGGGACAGAAGATAGAGAGGCAGACTGCTGAAGAAGCCAGGGAGTCTCCCCCTCCTGCTGTGGCCAGCTTCCCTCCCCACAAGTCTCCTAGAACACAGAGAAAAATGAAGAGAGTGGAGCACAGTTTGCGACTTCTTGGGAAAGACCTTGGAGAGGAGGAGACTTAGAGAAGGTGGGGACCATCAGTCACTGCATTTGCCTTGTTGGCACAAGACCTACTGGGAAGAGTTGCTGTTATGGTTTCTGGAATAAAGAGTTAACTTCACTGACCCTGGGTTTTTCTTTGGTTGCTAACCTACACTTGACTCTAGCTCCTGACAGCCTCAACTCACCTTACCCTCACTCACCACACTTCTGTATTGACTCAATTAAGTTTCAGCTTCTTTGTCCCCATCATCCATTCCAAATTACCCAGGCTATATCCAGATACCTGTTCAGACTTCCATAGCCTCCCTTGATTAGTTGACAGAGACTGAACATGGTTTGATTGAGGTTTGTTTTATGTAACCACAGTTAGATCAAGCCACAATTTCCTGCATTTAGACTTAATGGCGAATTCTGCTTAGTTCAATCTCTCTTTATACATGAAAAGCAGAAGGGAGAAAGGAATGGGGAGCAAGAAACGCCATACAGCCTTGTCCTGATGTATATTTTGCTCTAGGAGGTTTAGTTTGGTCAGAATCGAATATACGCTTCCAGAGTTGGCACTAAATACTGCTATGTGAGCCACCATAGCCACTAGAAATTTGTGTCCTGGGCTTTTAAGACTCGTCTACCCATGTATTATCTGAAACCAAAGGGGCATATTGGTTGCCAGATGTGATTCCCCCCACCCCAGCTCTCCTACCCCACTATACTGAAATGGAAGGATGCTGTTCAAAGGGTTGGTTGCATTTCTTTTTTAACAACAACAAAATCAGTCAAAGAGAGAGGAATATCTCTACCCCCATTGTTCAGCCCGGACACTGAGGTTCAGCTCTGAGGGCCTTCTGGTGATTCCCTCACTGCGAGAAGTGAGGTTACAGAGAACCAGGCAGAGAGCCTTCTCTGTAGTGGCACCCGCCCTGTGGAACATCCTCCCATCAGATGTCAAGGATATAAACAACAATCTGACTTTTAGAACACATCTGAAGGCAGCCCTGTTTAGGGAAGTTTTAAATGTTTGATGTTTCATCTTGTTAATATTCTGTTGGGAGCCACCCAGAATGTCTGGGGAGGGCCGGCCAGATGGGTGGTGTATAAGTAATATGTTGTTGTTGTTGTTGTTGTTGTTGTTGTTGTTGTTGTTATGCTGTCTTTGCCATTCAAGAAACAGATCAATATTTTTTGTTGCTTAACAGGTTGTATGGATAACAGCCACATTGCCTTATGTTGTTTTATCCGTACTGTTAATCCATGGACTGACATTGCCTGGTGCATATGATGGAATCAAAGCATACCTCAACATTGATTTTAGAAGATTAAAAGAAGCCACAGTGAGTGCTTGGTTTCAACCTTTGCATTTAACATTGGAAAGGAGATTATAGTAACAAACCAAGTTTGTTCATTCACATGCAGTTGATTTATCATTGGATATAGAGAAGTTTTTGTGCCTCTCTCATAATAATGGAACACTTGGACATGGACATCCAATGAGGCTGAATGTTGGCAGATGGAGGTCTGGTAAAATAAAGCACTTCTTCATAGATTGCATGGTTAAGCAATGGAACTCACCCCCCACAGGAGGCAGTGATGGCTACCATCTTGAGTGGATTTAAAAGGGGATTGGACAAGTTTGTGGATAAAGAGATCAGTGGCTAGTAGACGTTATGGTTATGGTCCGAGGTAGTAATGCTTCTGAACACCAGTTGCTGGAAATCACAGGTGGGGAGAATGCTCTTGTGCTTGGGATCTGCTGGCCAGTTTCTCAGAGGCATCCAGGTGGCCAGTGTGAGAAGAGGATGCTGAACTAGATGAGTCATTAACAACAACAAAATTCAGTACACCATGTTGTATTAAGAGCGTTCCATGTGGACTCATGCTAAGAGATGCTAGGAAATTACATCTTTTAAGGGTCATGTACTTATTTAGGTAATTCAGGATGAACCTCTGCCTTTTAGAACTGGGTGGCTATCAGTGACAAAGTGGTGGACCTAAATCACAGCTTTGTCTATTTGCTGTTCATCTGTAGGCCCAATTCAAGCTGCTTCGTGTTGCTATTCTCTGGGGTTATCCCATATCTTCTCAAAGGCACCTGATATTGAACAATGAATCCCTGCCTCTGGAATGCCTACAGCAGGAAGTAGTAACCTCATTGGCTCCCCAGCAATGAATGAATTGCTGTCCTGCAGACATCTAGTGTCTCTTCCATAAAAGGAGCAGCAGTAGCTACCCAGTGAAATCTGAGATGCCAGGAAGAGTGTTTCTCCCTCCTTCATTGTTCTCTGTAAAGAGCTTCCTGCAAATACTTTCATGTTTGTGGGTGCTCTGGTTGTTTTTCTCTTCCTCAGGCTATAAATCTGCCTATGATTGTTTGCCAGCAAGAATCAAGCATTACCACAATGACGTAGTAATGCTTGCAATGACGCAATGCTAAAGCTTAGAAGAAGAGACTGGCTGGCACCTCTTGGGAAAATATTTAGGAAACTTGAAGTAGTTTTGGGTAAACAGCTCTGCGTAGCTCTAGTGCTGTCGAAGTCAACATATAGCACAAATGTAGATTGCAGCCTGCAGCTGTGGTGTACTTGGAATTAAAACATAAACAACAGTTGGATTTATTTTTAAATGCATATGACATGTGTCAGAGGTGAGAAATAAAAGAGTTTCAAGCTTAAATCAGGCAGGAAGTAAATTTATTGGTGTGGGGGGAATGGAAGGTCGGAACGGTTATGGTGGAACAAATTATGTGAATTAGATATGGCTTAAGGTTGAATCAAATGTAATATCTGCCCATTGGAATGACTTTTTTTTTAAAAAAAGTACAGTTTGAATGGTGCCTACCTTCATAAAGACTGGCATGCACATATAACATGGGCCCTAGGTTGGCATACCTGTGGGCTTCTGAATGTTGTTGGACTCCCATCAGCTCCAGCCACCACAGCTAATGGTCAGGGAAGATGGGAGCTGTAGTCAAGCAACCTCTGGATAGATGCCGTTTCCTTCCCCTGACCTAGGGCACAGTAATTGCTAGATACATCACTCTTTATCCCAACCAGTAAGAATAAGAGCATAAGAAGAGCGTGCTGGATCTGGCCAAAGCTCCATCTAACCATAGAATCATACCAGCATCCCATTCTCACCCACAAGCAGGACCTGAGCACAAGAGCACTCTGCCCTCTTGTGGTTTCTAGCATCTGATATCAAAAGGCATTTGCTGCCTGGAGGCAAAGCTAGTAGCCATTGATAGCCTTTTCCTCAATGAATTGTCTAATCCTCACTGGCCCTCACTGCCTCCTGTGGGAGGGAGCTCCATTGTCCCATAACTGTGTGCTGTGTGAAGAAGTTATTTCATCTATCCATCAACCTTCAGCTTCATTGGATGTCCGTGACTTCTCGTGTTGTGATTGTTTTGTATTACTCATTGCAATCCTCTGCTTCGGTTGTGTGTCACATATCCCTAGGCCTATAGCATTTTTATTGGTTACCTGTTTGTTTCCAGGTTCAGTTGTGAGTGCTGGTGCCAACTTTCTTTCCCATCCATTAATGGCCTAGAGTAGCCTTCATTGACATAGCCTCGGTCCAGTATACCTGAAGGAGCGTCTCCACCTCCATCATTCTGCCCGGACACTGAGGTCCAGCACCGAGGGCCTTCTGGCAGTTCCCTCGTTGCGAGAAGCCAAGTTGCAGGGAACTAGGCAGAGGGCCTTCTCGGTGGTGGCACCTGCCCTGTGGAACGCCCTCCCAACAGATGTCAAAAAGGAAAACAACTACCAGACTTTTAGAAGACATCTGAAGGGGAGGCTTTTAATGTTTAATAGATATTGTGTTTTATTCTTTTGTTGAAAGCCGCCCAATTATTATTATTATTATTATTATTATTATTATTATTATTATTATGGTGCCCTCCAGATGTTTTCCATGCCAGCTCCCATCAGCCCTAGCCAGCACAGGGGAGTTTTCATCCAAATTGCCTGGAGGGCATAGTCTCTCCTAGTACAAAGATACATTAAGAACCATCTTCTCCCCCACTCAAACATGTCTAAACCTTAAGGGTGGCTTTGGAGACCAGGGGCTACCTAATCTGCACTTTCCAATGCAATATATACAAACCTGAACACAGCCACTTTTTTAAATACGAGCTTCTCCGAATTTTGTAATGCAGTTGTCCAGCCAAGTAATGCGTACAAAATGCATATGTTGGGGGCAAAGTGTTCACAAAAATGCATTTGTTAGTGAAAATGACATGCAAAAATCACCCAGTCTGTAATTTGGGCAAATGCATACAAGCATATGCATATTAGAAGAAATTTGCACTCAAATGTCAATGAATTTTCATGAGGATTCTTTTTTAAAAAAAATCATAGTAATCAGCAAAGTGATTTGGAAGTGAAGTAAACACTGGAAAAATGAGAAATGGAGAAGAACTGAGACTGACAGATTTGCCTATCAGTCTGCCCTCAGGAGCCCAGTTTTCCTCCTCTGCTTCATGCTATAGATGTGCCTGTCCCCTGTCCTTGAAATACTAAAGTAGGGCACCTGGCCTCAAATTCTTGCTCACCTATGCTTTCTGGATTTCAGCAGAGCTTTCCCCTATTTCATGAAAATACAGTTGTTGTTGTTGTTGTTGTTGTTGTTGTTGTTGTTGTTGTTGTTGTTTTGTTCAGTTTTGCTATAATCCACAAATAACCTTCCTCTCTTCTCCTTATGCAGGTATGGATTGATGCAGCCACCCAAATATTTTACTCCTTAGGGGCTGGGTTTGGGGTCTTAATTGCCTTTGCCAGCTACAATAGATTTGACAACAACTGCTACAGGTGAGGCACAATGCTGTAAACCTACTCATGTCCCTGTAATCAATTTTATTTGTTTAAATAGATGAGGAAAACATATTTTTGTTTGTTTGATTATTTTGTTGCTCTCATAGGTCACATAATGCACCTGCCTGGGCAAATTAATTAAATTTGGAAGCAGGTGAGCCTCTGGTGGAAAAAAAACATTCCACCTCTGGGGCTTTCTCCCCATTCACCACTAGCCTAATCTCTGATGGCAGTGGTACCTCAGGTGAAGGACCTCAGGTGATGCTCCTAGAAACTCCACATGCATATGTGGCAGTTGCTGGACCAAAATTCCCATCATCCCTGAGGCAAAAAACATCTGGAGGGCCATAGGTTTCCCAAACCTTCAGTAGATGGTTGACGGTTATTTAGGTTATTTAGGATGGATAACTGCCCCAGGGTGGCTATGTGTAGTTCCCTCCCTCCATCAAAGCATCCATATTTTCATGCATCCTCCAAACTGTTGTCAGTGCAAGAGATTTGGACCACTGTGTCTGTTCCACTGAAGTAAAGGTACTTGTCTCTGCTAAGCCACAATGGCTACGCACAATTGGAGGCAGTTATGCTTCTGAATGGGACGCGGGTGGCGCTGTGGGTTAAACCACTGAACCTAAGGCTTGCTGATCAGAAGGTCGGCAGTTCGAATCCCTGCGACGGGGTGAGCTCCTGTTGTTCGGCCCCAGCTCCTGCCAGCCTAGCAGTTTGAAAGCATGTCAAAGTGCAAGTAGATAAATAGGTACTGCTCCGGCGGGAAGGTAAACGGCGTTTCCGTGCGCTGCTCTGGTTCGCCAGAAGCGGCTTTGTCATGCTGGCCACATGACCTGGAAGCTGTACCACATGACCTGGAAGCCACATAACCTGGAAGCTCCCTCGGCCAGTAATGCGAGATGAGCGCCGCAAGAGTCGGTTACGACTGGACCTAATGGTTAAGGGTCCCTTTACCTTTATGCTTCTGAATAGCAGTTGCTGGAAACCACAGGACAGGAGAGGGTCCTTGGGTCCTGCTTGCAGGTTCCCCACAGGCATCTGCTTGGTGACTCTGAGCACAGGATGCTTGATTAGATGGGCCATTGGCCTGATCCATCAGACTCTTCATGTTTTGCAAAATTCACAATGCCGCAATGAAGCAAATAGTGGCTTTGGCAGTCTTCTATTTTGTTTGTTTCAGATTTGAACTGGGCTTTAGATTTCCAAGTAAGATATTCCACTGTAACAATGAATGGGCATCATCTTGCAGCAGAAGCAACACCTGCAATCGCATGCAGTTATCGAAATGACAACCATCTGCCCTTTTTCCCCCCACAATTAGATTACCATCAACCAATCACTACGAAGCATGCCTTTAAAATGAGAGAGAGAGAGAGAGAGAGAGAGAGAGAGAGAGAGAGAGAGAGAGAGAACTGTTTCCTGCATAATTGCTTTTATCCTGTAATCTGAGTAAATTTGCCATGAAACATCTAAAACAGAGTGTGGATGCCACCACCCCACCCTGGATGAGAACTGCTTGAGGCGAAAGTCACTATTGCATTAAATTCTGCAAAGATTAATACACACAGTGGTGCCTCAATTTATGAATTTAATCCGTTCCGAAGGCACCTTCGTAAGTCGAAAAATTCGTAAGTCGAAAAGAGCCATTGGAAACGCGATTTCCCATAGGAATGCATTGGAAACGGAAAAATTCGTAAGTCGAAGCAACCCCATCTAAAAATTCGTAAGTCAACAAAACCCTATCTAAAACTGCCACGGTTTCCGTTCGGATGTCGAAAAAATCGTAAGCACGCAGCCATTTGCCCCATTCATAAGTCGAAAAATTTGGTTGCCGAGTCGTTTGTAAGTCGAGGTACCACTGTATGTATGTATGTATGTATGTATGTATGTATGTATGTATGTGCATATATCTCTCTCTCTCCAATGGATATTTATATCTCCAGTGGCCTCCTTGAAAGTGAGGAAAGCACTCTACCCATGAGCTTTTCACTAAAGTTTCCTTTCCCCTTTGATAAAGACATTTTCAGTACAGCACTACCGATTGATTTTTGAGGCTGAGTAGGAATTTGAACGCATGTCACCTGGCTCATCATCTTAACACTTTAACCACTATGCCAAAGTAGTGTGGAGATCTCTTGAGATTTCTTTTCACTCGGACAGGGCCCATTGACTCTAGCTGAGCCCTCTGTTTCTGACACTTACACACTGACACCAGTCCACTCAAAATTGCAAGTTACCACAAGATGTCACCTCAAAACAGATGCTTTGGTCAGCAGAATTTGATGATCTGGGTGTAAATGGATGCTGGGTGGTGGCATTAAAAAATAGTAGTCAGGTTGTATACTTCAATTTTGTGGTTTAGCTCTACTAAAATGGAATTGCATGAGGTTCTTAACTGGGTTTGGCACTGGGATCTCCTTGCTGCCTTTTCGTCATCTCCTGATTTCTCCTAGGGATGCCCTGATGACCAGTACGATCAACTGTGTCACTAGCTTCATCTCTGGATTTGCCATTTTTTCTATACTGGGCTACATGGCACACGTATACAAAGTCAAAATTCAAGATGTAGCCACCGAAGGTAAGAATACATCCACACACTCCAAACTGAACGCTTTCCTCGTTTCAAACCACATAAACCTATGCACATTTTTTATATGTGTGTAGATTCTACCAAAGAAAACCCTTCTTCACACAGTGCATGGTTAATCTATGGAACTCACTCCTACAGAAGGTAGTGATGGCCACCAACTTGAATGGCTTCAGAATTAGGATTATACATGGAAGAGAAGGCTATCAATGGCTGCTAGCCATAATGGCTATGCTCTACCTCCATGGTTGGAGGCAGTAATGTTACTGAATAATAGTTTCTGGAAACCACAGGATGGGATAATGCTACTTGTGCTTGGGTTTTGCTTGCGGGTTTCCCACAGGCATTTGGGTGGCCACATTGAGAACCAGATGCTGGACTAGATGGGCCATTGGCTTCAACTAGCAGCTCCTGTGTTTTTTAATGCACTACCAGCAATACCAGATTAGATCCATTACTGTGTTAACACCACATTTCCCACACTGCCACCTCACGTCTCCTCCTCTCTTTCTTGGATTAGGGATTAGGCCACATACATTATGTTGCAAGCTGTGCAAGCAGCACTATAGTGACACCTGCTGACATATTACAAGCATTACAATGCATCATATATAACGTTTCAGCCAAGGGTTGGGTGGGGGGAGGAAGGGAATCAACTGAATTAGAGACGATATTAAAGAAGGCTCTCTAACCAAGGCATAACCAACCAATATTAAATAAAAATATAAAATCTTGCCTTAAAGTTGTGCAATTAAGAAACTATTTTTCTTTCCTTCTTCCTCAGGAGCTGGATTAGTTTTCATCATTTATCCAGAAGCTATTTCAACCCTTAAGGGATCAACTTTTTGGGCAGTGGTGTTTTTCATAATGTTGCTTTCACTGGGTATTGACAGTTCTGTAAGTATATGTTATTTTTCATTTGCAACTTTCTTTATTCACACACATATATGAATGTCACTCCCATGCTGCTGCTCCATTAATGTAAGAGGTCCCACAGTAGAGACCGTTCAGTTTTTAACTTAAGGGTTAATTTTGTTATCAGTAAACCAGACCAACCAAGAGGATGGTGGTGGAGGAGATGTTGCTTAGCCAGCAAGCAGAAGCAGCATGAAGTTTGCTAAGTTAGCACACTCTCTGGTTGATTACGTAGTTCTGGGGGAGCTTTCCTCTGTAGGGTTGGTTGAATGTCTCTCTGCTATGTACAAGGCCTGAAATAAGAAAGTCAAAACCCCTATGTTCCTTTCTCAAATTATGCACTTTGTTTAGCTGCCTCAGTAAAGTTTTACCAGGATTTCATTTCTATCTGGATTCAGCCTGTGTTTATGGCTGGTGCTTGAACAATAACAGCTAAATGAATCTCAGTCATTTCATCATGGATTTCAGTGGCCTAAATGTAATTTCACAATCAGGTCCCTCAGCGTTTGTTAGCATATTAAGAGAGATTTAGAGAAGGGGAACCAGTGGCAAGGAGGAACGTTCATAAGTGTCAGTCTTTACTTTCTTTAACTGGGATTAAGTGGCTTGCTGAAACTTCAGACTTGCCCCATACATTCAGAGCACTCTAACTGCACTCAGTCCTTCTTGTTCTTGATGCTGGAGTGGCATCAAGATTTCTAAATTTAAATCAAGAGTGAGGTCACTTCTGGGAAAAACAAACAGTGCCTTCAAACTACCGTATGGTGACTGACTGACCGTGATGCTCACGGGGGGCTATTGCCGTTCCATCGCCTCCAAGAGGAATAAAAGCTCTTGAAAGACAACAGTCATTTAGCAAGAGGAAGCAAGAGAGCCAATGTATTTCAGGTAGAATCTGGAAGTTGTGTTGGGTGTCCAGGCCCCCAAGGACCCCTATAGTTGGCACCTGTGCTCCCCTCATGAGGTTTCCAGCAACTAGTACTCAGAAGCATTGCCGCATTAGACTGTAGAAGTAGAGCAGGCATAGGCAAACTCAGCCCTCCAGGTGTTTTGGGACTACAATTCCCATCATCCCTGACCACTGGTCCTGTTAGCTAGGGATCATGGGAGTTGTAGTCCCAAAACATATGGAGGGCCAAGTTTGCCTATGCCTGAAGTAGAGCATAGCCATTGGGGCTAGCCTTCTCCTTCATGAATTCGTCCAACCCTGTTTTAAAGGCATTCAAGTTGGTCGTTATCACAGTGTCCCTCCCCAATGGGAGGGAGCGCCATAGTTTAATTATGTATAAATAAATAAATTATTATTATCATTATTATTATTATTATTATTATTATATGTGCTGCATGGAGAAGTACTTTTGTTTACATGTCCTAAATCATTCCTATGAGGAGATGTTGGCTATAGAGAGTGGTTGCTGTTGTTCCATCTCATTTTACTAGCTCTTGGATCACAATGAAACTAATTGGTAATAGGTTCAAGACAGACCCCCTCCCCCCAAAAAAAGGAAAAAAAGGAAAAACTTGCACAACAGATAATTGACTTGTGAAATTCAATCACGCAGGATGTGGCATTTGGTCATACACTTAATAGGTTTTCTTAGCGAGGATTAGTTAAATTCATGAAGGATTGGTCTGTCCATTGTCATTAGATGTCATATGGGACCTCTCATGTCTGGATACAAGATATCTTTGGTGACCAGATGTTTGTGGCAAACAGCAGAAAATAGTCATCTCCCATTTTGCTCCACTGATGTGTTTCCCTTGCCCAATTTGACTCTCAAGGTGGCTCCAGAGTTAGAGACAAAAGCCAGATTTGGTGGATCTTGGATCACGGGAAGCTGCCTTATACTGAGTCAGATCATTAACCTATCTATTCCAGTATTGTCTACACTGATTCACAGTTTCTTAGCTGTAGTTTCTTAAGGGTGTCAAGAGTTGTTACGCAACCCCCATTCCCCTGCCAAAGCTAGAATTTCAGAATGGTTTAGAGCCAATTCCTTTTCACAAAGAACTCTGGGAATCTTACTCAGAGTAGACTCACTGAAATAAATGATCCTAAGTTACTCATGCCCATTTACTTCTTGGTCTACTCCATGTAGGGCTTGCATTGGAGTAATTAATTTATACCACAGTTTTTTTAAAAAAAAAATGGGAGAAGGTTAAATGATAAAGCATTTTGGCTAACCTGCAATTTTCTTTATTTTTTCTTTTTCTTTTTAGATGGGTGGCATGGAAGCTGTCATCACCGGCTTAGCAGATGATTTCCACATCCTAAAAAAACATAGAAAACTTTTCACATTTGGGGTCTCCTTTGGCACCTTCCTCATTGCTCTCTTTTGCATAACAAATGTAAGTGTTCCTTTCGGAAGTCTGTGCCTATTCTTGGGCAACAACTCAAGTGACTACCAAATGGATAGCTGCCAATCCTTCCATCAAATTTCACGTCGGGAAATAACGATTTGGCACAATGACAAGAAACTGCTGCCGACCCCATGCATAGATGACAGAGAAAATCCTGTTGTCTTATGCTCCAGTGAGAGGTTCAAATTACAGAATTAAAAATTAGAAATGTATTTATTGCATTTATATCCCCCTCTCCCACACTCCCTGAGCTCAAGGTGATTCTCCATGACAGAACTGTTTCTGTTAAATCTGTATCTTCCTGGAATGGCTATCTACATTTACTCTGCATGATTGGCCAACAGCCTCCAGGATGATGACCCAATGGTCTGTCCATCACAGACACCAGGTTAGAAAAAAAACTGGTCTGTATTAAATCAGACTCTCCTAGTGCTGAAACAGATTGGTTGCATGGGTTGTCAAGCAAATTAGATCCCATCCAATCAGATCAGAGCTTTGAGTGTTCAAGTATTCCTGGGCTGCTTGTTTTATTGGATGCTTTCTTCTTGTTACTTAGGGTGGAATCTATGTACTGACTCTGTTGGACACATTTGCTGCTGGGACGTCCATCTTGTTTGCTGTTTTAATAGAAGCCATTGGCGTCTCCTGGTTTTATGGTGAGCCAGCGGTGGGGGAGGATTGTTCCAATTTTGCAACCAGTCAGAGTAAACTGCAGAATTTTCCCCCAAAGTAATTGCTGCAGTAACATCATAGTAGTTTAGAGAAAGGGAATGTGGATGAACAAGAATCAAAGAAGAAGAGGCAAAGGGGCTATCTAGACCAGCATTCTTTTTCCACTGGGGCCAACCAAATTCCTATGAGAAGCCCAAAGCTTCTCCTGCAGATGAACCTCAGCAGGTATGTGCTGGGTGAAGAAGTCCCTCCTTTTGCCTGTCCTGAATCTCCCACCATTCAGCTTCATTGAATGGCTCAGGTTCCAGTATTACAAGAGATTGGGGGGGGGATCTACATCCTAATTAAAAACACATCTCATGAAAATTCGTCAGAAACTTAGTGAAGATTTATCCTGATAATCACACTTTTTGTGTGCAGTTTTGACTAATGTGCATATTTTGCCAGCTGTTTTCCCTAACATAATGTGTTTCTGTATGTTATTTTCAGTTGCTGATATTTATGCACATTTCACCTCTGATATATGCATTTTGGTAAACACTGTTTGATTGGAAAACTAAATTGCAAAATTCTAACAAGTGCAAATTTCGAGAGTCAGTTGTATTTCAGTTCTCATACAGTTTTGAAAAGTGCATATTAAGGAGGTTCACTATTAAATGCAAGCTGAATTGAATTTCTCCTCCATCCCTAGCTCTGGAGTGTATGACATCAGGCTGCAACTCATGGGATCAGTGTGATTGCCTATTGAACAAATGTCTTCATTCCCATATACTAGAATATGCACATGAAAGGCCTTTCTCCTTGACATCTAGTTTTCAATAGGCTGTTTTTTCATATGCATTTTATGTTATGTGCAAATCAATATAATATTGTGAGCCTCCCATCAGCCTTATGCAATAGTGCAGTCCAAACAAAGGTGTTTCTTTTTTCTTTGACGTCTTCATCTGCTGTCTATCAGACAGAGACCAAAACAGCAGGTCAAAGACTCCCTTTATTTACACACTCAGCTCAGCTTTTTGAGATTAGTTGCAATTCAACATCAGAGAACAGAGCTTTGCCCTCTGATGCTTTCTGTATGTCAAATAGCCAAAGGACATGAACACAGACCAGTGGAGTAAAGGAGACACAGAGAGATTAATTTTTTCCCCTTTCCCACTGTGCAGACGATCATAACACTGCCAGCAAGCCAGATGTCTCTCCTTCTTCTCCTGCAAATGAAAATGAATGCGCTTAGATAACCTGGGCTGGAAAAGCTTGCTGAAGCTGTATTTATTATAACAGCTCTTTAGAGAGTTTACAAAACACAGCAGGGCAACCTGGGGGAAAATGGCTTTTTAATCACACGTGTGCCTGCCAAGAGGAAAGAGTGAGGAAGCTTCTGACCGACTACCTTGAAGGCTGGGAGCACGGGGTTAATTATGCCCTCAATTACACTGCTCCCATAAATGCATGTGATTGCAGGGCAGCTCAATCTCTGCTAGGACAGTGTTCCCTGGAGAGAGGGTTGGATAGTTAAACCACAGTCAGTCCCTCTTCCCAAGAAACTCTGGGGATTGTAGCAAGCAGCAAGCAGAGTAGGGCTCTCCTGACAACTCTCAGCACCCTTAACAAACTACAGCCCCCAGGAATATTTGGAGGAAGCCATGGCTGTTAAAGTGGCATCATAGTGCTTTAAGTGTAATGTGCCTAAGACTGGGTCCCTCTTCCTTTCTTAAGAGTGGGGGACCTAGTACCATCGACATGTTGTCCCATGACAATTCCCTTCAGTGCCAGCTAGCATGGCCAATGGTGAGAGATAGAAAGTTATAGAGTCATAGAGTCTGAAGGGAGCCCGAGGATCATCTTGTCCAACCTCCTGCACTGCATGGGAGCAAAGATCCAACAATATCTGGAGGATTGCCTCTTCCCTTTCCCTGTTTAAAAGGGTTTGCATCAGTGGAGGTGCTCCCTAGCCTAGTCTGAGCCAAGAGACCCTTTTTGCTAAAGTTTTTCTCTTCATTGCTCTCCTCAAAATTATCTCCCATTCTGTTGAAAGAAGAGGTCCGGAACTGAGAACACTCCACATTATTGCCAGCACGGAATAAAGTCCACCCCCACACCACCACCCTTCCTTTTTTTTCTGGTCATAGCCAGGTGTCTTCTTAAATGGTTTTCTTATGAACTTTTCTCCCTTTGTTCTTACCATTCTTTTCCCTCATCAAACGCCTCTGCTTGGTCACAAACATTCTCATCTTTCAGTTCTTCTGCCAAAGACCTCCTAAGTGCTTTGGCAAATCCAAAAGCACAATGAGGACATGATCATCCAAACAAGATGATGCAGGTTGTTGCCTGCTCCCTCACCCCTTTCCCCATCTGCATTAAAAGGCTTGGTCACCAGGTTCATGGAAGTAATTCTTCATGCACCATGTCATTTCAAACTGTCCCTATAAAAAGCTCAGCATTAATCAACACCTTCCATAGAGATTGCATTTCTTCTTCATCTCTTTGACTCACTTGTTAATTCTCCAGATTCTTTCCCCTTTGATGCAGCCGTCTACTCTTCAGTATAACGGACAACATAGCTTCAGTCCTCTCAAAGTTGAAACAAGGTCAATGTTTGTTGTGTGAAATTCATCCTTTGCCTTCTGCTTGTTATAAATGGGCCTCCACTCTCCCTGCATAAGTGTAAATGCTGGGATGTGATTGAGGTTATGGCATATCTGTTGGAGTTTGCTGCTCAAAGAATATGACATTAACAACATCCCTTTCTTCTTTGCACTCAGAAGTTAATTACTCCTCCTGAACTCGGATTTACTGGCCTTTTAGAATAGCTTCCTTTTGGTTGCGGTTCATGTCATTGACTCTCTGCAATTAGCCAGACTCTGTTCATTTCTTAGAACCATTTCTTTCCTAATTACTACCATTCTTCCTTCTCTTGCTCATATCCCCTTCCCTTTGGAAGTTCTACACACAAAGGGCCCCAGGTTCAATTCCTGGTGTATCCAGGTCAGACTGGGAAAACCTCCTGCCTGAAACCTGGGAGAGCTGCTGCCTGCCAGTGTAAACAGTGCTGAGCTAGATGGACCGATGGTTTGACTCAGTATAAGGCAACTTCCTATGCTCCTATTCAAATTTACTGCCGCACATGGCTCAGTGGTAGAGCACACATTTTGTATTCTAAAGGTCTTGGGTTCAAGCCCTGGTATCTCCAGATAGCGCTGGGAGAGACCCTTGCCTGAAATCCTGAAAGGCCACTCCTTATCATATAGGCCAGGCATCCCCAAACTTCGGCCCTCCAGATGTTTTGGACTACAATTCCCATCATCCCTGACCACTGGTCCTGTTAGCTAGGGATCATGGGAGTTGTAGGCCAAAACATCTGGAGGGCCGCAGTTTGGGGATGCCTGATATAGACAATACGCTGATCTAAATGGACCAGCTCTCTGACTTTGTGTATAAGGCACCTTCCTATGTTCCTGTGCACAATGGAGTTTAAAAGATGTCTAGTAGAATAGACCAGTGGTCTGGCTAGGTAGAAGGCAGCTCCCTACATTAGACCAGGGTCATGACTCAGTGGTAGAGCATTTTCTATGCCTGCAGAGTTCAATTTTCAGGTAGGTCTGCTGCCTAAAACTCTGGACAGTTACTACCTGTCAATGTATACAGATGGATGATCAGCTATAGAATTTAGAAGGCTGGTTCCTCCCTGTGGATCAGTATGAGGGGAGACTTTCAAGTCAACTGTTTCAGGCAGCTAACAGGTGTTTTTTTGTTGTTGACACGTTGCTCTGTAAAACATAATTTATTATGGCTGCAGGGAATGTTAAAATTGATCATTGGTTAAATCTGCCACGTCTCTGCCCACCTACTATCTTTGGAGTTGATCTCTCTCTCTCTCTCTCTCTCTCTCTCTCTCTCTCTCTCTCTCTCTCTCTCTCTCTCTCACACACACACACACACACCAGCCATCCCCTTCCTTCAATGCCCAGTTGCCTTACTGACCCACAGAAAACTCTGTTTAGCTGAAAGGCACACTTGACATTTTAGCACCAGCCAAAGGAAGTTTTTCTGAAATGTTTTGATGGCAGCTTAAGCTATACCTGTGTCAGTTGATGTGGGGAAGGAATGACTGCATATTAGAGTTTTTACAAAGAATGATTACAAATAAGAACTGTGGTGTTTGCAAATTGAGTGGATATTCTTATATGTTTGACTGTCATTTTGGGCAACAAAGGGATTTTAGGGAGGGGCAAAATGTGCACATGTTTCCTTCTGGTTCTCTGGCATTATTTTCCCTCTTCCCTGCTTTAGTTCCATTTTCCTGGGTTGGCTTCTTCCTGAAAAACAGACACATGGGAGAACCCAGATAACTATGGACAACTTTAGAGGTTGGACTAGATGACCCTGGGGGGTCCCTTCCAACTCTACAATTCTAACATTATGAACTTGGTGCTGTTATGGTGCTGCATTGCAGATGTTGCTGCACGAAGCCTTTCGTTTTTTTTGGAGAACTTCTAGAAAATCATAAAAAGAAGTGAATTTTTTGCCATTGCAAAATAGAAAAATGTGCCCATTTCAGCACAACCCTAACTAGCTTTGCTAATTAATATTGCAAATAATGGTGCTTTTTTTTAAAAAAAAAATACCTCATACTAACAGATGTTGGGGAAAGTTTTGTAGAATTAAGGGACTTTGCTTACAACAATTGAGCTGAATTAGGGTTTTAGAGAGGACAAACCTTTGCTGTGATTTGCTACTTGACAGCATTCCAAATGTATGAAACCTTACCAGAGCTTAGTCCCCCCTGAGTTCCTGGGACTTACTCCCAAATAAGCACACACAGGAACTACAGCAAAAGTTGCTTAAATCTCATTGGAATCAGTGACTTCAAGATGGCAGTCGTTTGGCCATAATTTCATAAGGCACCATCCTTTTGATGATCCCACAGAACAAGAGTCACATTCAAACAGCTTATCAGCTTTAAGTGGGATGACAAGCAAGTAGGGTAAACATCAAGCATTGCAGTGGCTGTTGTTGTCAAATGTATCCATGCGCTGTCTGCTTCTGTCTTATATTTGTGGTCAACCTTCAGGTGTGGACAGATTCAGTGAAGACATCCAGCAAATGATGGGCTTCAAACCAGGCCTCTACTGGAGACTTTGTTGGAAATTCGTGAGCCCTGCTTTTTTATTGGTAAGCCTTTCAGATGTTTTAATAGGAATGATAGAGCATGTGAATCTATGGCAGGCATAGCCAACATGGTGCCTTTCCATGTGATGTTGGGCTTCAGCTCCCATCAGCATTATCTGACATGACCAATGGTGACAGAAGCTATAGTTCAGCAGCAACATATGAAGGGAACCACATTGACTACTCCTGTGACATGGTTTGCTCCCCTGCCTCTTCTGGTATAGATCAAAGATGTGGGTCCTGTCCCAGACATGTTCATGTATAAGAAACCTACAATCAGGTAGAGTGGGGATGAGCATGCTAGCTCAGCCTCACTGCCTTCCATGAACTGGAAGGTGATCATATAAAATGGGGAGCCTGTTCTGTTCATACATACTTCCTGTGTGGTGTAGTACCCTAGAAAATACCATATTTTCCATGTATAAGACTAGGTTTTTTCCCTTTAAAAAATGTCAAAAATTAGGGGGTGTCTTATGCACGGGGCCCTCTCTCCCCATTTTCTTAAATCAGAGTCCCCCAAAATAGGGGGTGTCTTATACATGGGGGTGTCTTATAGACAGAAAAATACAGTAAGTTTTCTGCATAACACAAGGAGGCTTCCCTCAGCAGATTATTGGCCTCTAACTTGTGGAGGGCAGTAAAAGTGTGTGTGTGTGTGTGTGTGTGTGTGTGTGTGTGTGTGTGTCCCTTCTCAACCTTTCAGTCATGAATATCATACCTGAATAAGGCTAAGAAGTTTGGTGCAATTATGGTAGCAACCCAAATAAGAGGTTTGGCATAAGATGAATGAGAAGAGATGGCCCCAATTCAAATTGTGTGTTAAAAGTCTCACATCAAGACATGTGATGCAGATGTGCACCTAAGTCTGTCACAGAACACAGACTTAGGTCCATTAATTTCAATGGGTCTACTCTTAGTAGAAGATTGGCATGGCTACATCCCAATATTTCTATCACAGTTCCCAATCCAATACGGAGACCTGCATAGTTGTTTATATTATTTATTCAAAATAAATAAAGATAATGTGTAACAATATATAAAAGTACAATGGAACGTAAAACACCATTGAAAAAAATAAAAATAAGCATTAATATTAATCATAGAATTATAGAGAATTATAGAGAATTATAGAACACCAAGAGTCATCTAGAGCAGGCATCCCCAAACCTTGGCCCTCCAGATGTGTTTTGGACTACAATTCCCATCATCCCTGACCACTGGTCCTGTTAGCTAGGGATTATGGGAGTTGTAGGCCAAAACATCTGGAGGGCCGCAGTTTGGGGATGCCTGGTCTAGAGCAACCCTCTGCAATACAGGAATCACAGCTAATAACTGGCTAATCAATAAAGTTTAAGCAGCTGCAAAGGCCAATTGGCATGAAAAAATAGTGTTCCAAAGATTCCTGGAAGTCAAAAGCAAGATGCCTGCTGCATCTCTGCTGCAAGAGTATTCCAAAGCACGGGACCAGTGATACTAAAAGTCCAACTTCTCATTGAAGCTAGTCAGGGCTCTGAAATATTGGAGAAAGCTAACTGTGCTCCTCTGGATGATCTCAGTGATAAGGCTGGGATACAAGGGCTCAGGCAGTCCTTCAGGCATCCTGGACCCAATCTGTTTAGGGCTTTGTATTATAATGCAAGAGCTCTGAACCTTCCCTGGTAGCATCAGACACACAGTGCAGATGTTTTAGCGGGGAGGGGGGGTCACATGCTGTCAGTTGCCTGCCCCCGCCAGCCATCTGCAATATCAAAAACCTTCTTCTGCGTTTGAATCTCCTTTGACCTTGGACACATTCAACTTGAAATTGCTCTGCACAGTTCTACTGAAAGGAATGGGGCTTCAGAACAGCACGTGTTAATGGGTTTTGTGCAAGGAATAGATTGTTCCGTAGGTGCAGGAACATGAAGATTAATGGGAAAGAGTGATCTGTAACTGGACTGTTGTTTCACAGTTTTGTTTGTGGGTCTGGTTTTGTTGTTTTATTTTCAATCTTCAGCTGCTGGTGGTGGGAAATAGAATCTGAAAATGAGGTATTTGTTTATTAATTTTTAAAGGGGAAAAAACAATAAGCCGTTTGGTATCATTTAAATTTCTAACACATGGGAAATGTTTCTGCTTGGAACACTCACAACCCACTTTTGTTAACATTTCCCTTTTTAATTTCCCACTCAAAATCTGAAGATCCCCCACTCCACTACTTCTAATCGGGACTCTGTAAGACCATTAAGTGCATCTTTTTCGAATGAAATATAAATAAATAACAGATGCATCCCACCTTTCTGGGCTCTTTGGTCTCATAAGATTTGAAGAAGATGAAAACACACATACTATCTAATTGCAGTGATGAGCAGCAGATGGTTTCTTTTTTCTTTTTAATTGGAAGCAAAAAAAAGAGCAGATCAACCCAAAACTTCTTTAATTTTTTATTATTCCAGATGTCAAGTAAAGTGAGTGCGAATGTAGTAAATATTTATATTAAGGATAAATGTGCTTTCAAATGCTGGTGGTGGGAGAATTGCAACCTGATGTAGAAAAGGGGTGGGGGAAGGGAGACTGGAAAAATGAGGGAAACTGAAATTGAGAGATTTGTCCATTTCTAGTCCATAGTAGCTTCCTGGAGGCAAATCTCTTGCTTTAGTGTAAAGATGGAGTTGGGCATGTTTAGGCTGGAGAAGAGAAGCCTGAGAGGTAATATGAGAACCATCTTCAAATATCTGAAGGGCTGTCACATGAAAGATGGAACAAGCTTGTTTTCTGCTGCTCCAGAGGGTAGGACTGTCAGGTTTGCATTTATTGGTACAGGAAGTATTGGTTTAAAGTGTAGAGATCTTTCCCATTCTAATTAATTCAAGAAGGTTCTGGAAGCTTCTCTGTGTGAGACAAGCTGGAGCAAGCTGGAAGTTTCTAGATAACAGGCAAGCTTCTATCCTGTCTGGAAACAAACAGAAGGTTGCTGATGTTTGGGTTATTCCTTCAGAGAAGCTGAACAGCTGGTTCAAACTGGTTCTCTTATCTCTTTCTGTCAAGGTCATGCTGACTATAATAATAGGCCAGAAGGAACCTAGGTTTCACTTTCTGTCTCTCTTTCCTTCTGGTGTGGTGGTCTGTATGTAGTGTTAAGGTTTTAGTCTTATTGTAAGTTTAAGTTAAGTCTGCTGCAACTGGATTTCTTATGGACGGGTTCTCCAATCATGGAAAGCACGCGTTGCGGGAGGGGAATCAGGATGACCCTGGGTTGCTAGGCAGATTAGGCAAGATGGCCACAGGATGACTGGGCATTTTGGTGCTGTTGCTGGGTAGAAAAGCTTGTTGCAGGTTGGAGTAAGGGTCGACCCCTAGCCTATAAAAACCCACTGTGTGCCTATATTGGTTTCACTTTTGCCAAGCGCTTCAGATCTCCACCTCCTTTTTTAAGGGTATTTTGCAAATTGACATTGCTGTGCCTGTCATGGGGTCACCTGCCTTGGGACAGGGGCCCGGTAGGAATTTTGCCATCTGACTGATTGGCTGCTGCCATTTGGTTTTTGCCTACTGCATAGCAAATCGTCACAACTTGTAAGGTTGGCGGTTAGGCATTGGTTAATGCCCCATTACCAGCTGGTCTGCAGAGTCAGTGCCCAGCAGCGCCGCACGGAGCATTGCCTCCTCAATCCAGCACAGCGTTGCTGGGCGCTGACTCTGCAGACCGGCTCCTCGATCCAGTGCTCTGTGCAGCGCTAATCAGCGCCGACCCGGCAGGCTGCCAGATCAAGGAAGCGGCCTGCCGGGTCGGCACCCAGCAGCGCTGCGCAGAGCACCGGATCGAGGAGCCGGTCTGCAGAGTCAGTGCCCAGCAGCGCCGCACGGAGCATCGCCTCCTCAATCCAGCACGCCGTTGCTGGGCGCTGACTCTGCAGACCAGCTCTTCGATCCGGTGCTCCGCGCAGCACTGATCAGCACCGACCCGGCAGGCCGCTGGATCAAGGAAGCGGCCTGCCGGGTCGGCGCCCAGCACCAGATCGAGGAAGCTTCACAGGGTGGTGTGGGGGGGGGAGAGAAAGAGTGAAAAGGTGTCGGCAGGGAGAGAAAACGTGTGAGTCCTCTCCCCTTTCTTTCCTGCTTAGCCGGTTTGTGGGCATTTTACAGGAAAAAACAACGTGAAAAGAAAAAAGAGGCAACGAGCCCGGTCAGCGGCGTCTCCCTCCCTCCAACTCCCCCCCCCCAAATGGAACTTCCCGACACACCCTCTTTAAACTTTTGGCCAGAGGCGTCCTCCGTGCTGTGCACCCTGAGCCAGTGGGACCCAGCAGCAGCAATGCTGGCCTCGGTAAGGAGGGGTACTTACAGTAATAATAATAAAAAAGACACCCCCCGAGTAAAATCAATATAAGACGGTGTCTTAAAATGTGGGAAACACGGTATACGTTGGAGTCTGCTCTGGATCAATATGGAGCAGAATCATGACAAGGACCTGAACCAATGGGTTCAGATGACAGGAAAGAAGATTCCAGCTAAACATTAGGAAGACACTGATGTTCAACAGTGGAATGGACCACCTCAGAAAGTGGTGGATTGGCCTTCACTGGAGGTTTTTAAACAGAGGTGGAATGGCCATCTGTCAGGGATTCTTTAGCTGTGATTCCTGCTTTGCAGTGGGTTGGGCTAGGTGAGGATACCTTCCAGCTTTATGATTCTGTTGTTCAGCATCCAGCTTTTACCGGGTTATGGCAGTGGTGTTTTTGTTTGCTTGCTTGTTTTCTGTTCCAAAGATGGCATGCTACAAGCAAAGACTATAAACTCACGCTGAAGCCTTTTCTCCGACATCTAATGCCTTTAACTTGATGTTTGAGTGACAAGCCTAATAGCTAACATTATAGGCAAATCAAAACCCTTTCGGGCTTTTCTTCTGCGACAAGATTTAACTTGACACTCAATATTAAACAATGAGGTGGGCCGGGTCTTGTCCCCTTTCCAAGATTGTCATTTGCACTCATGCTGTTAAGTTTGATAGCTGAGAATGCCACCATCGACAAGCGCATGGTGAGGTTAGACAGCAGAAGCAATTGGCGTTTGGGGATGAGAGAAGACACTGAGTTTTTGGATTGTGATACAGACAAGTGGGCTCCCACTTCAAAATTGGTGTGCCTAGGCCAGGGAGCCAGGGGACATTCAAAGCTCCTCCTTCTCAGGTAGAAGACTGTTCGGGGCAAGTCAATGGGTTTGACCTTTGCACATCAATATGGTGTAGTGGTTAGCGTGTCAGACTAACAGCTTGGGGACCAGGGTTCAAATCTCCTCTCAGTCATGAAGTTCACTGGGTCCCCATGGGCCAGTCACTGCCTCCTCTCAGCCTAACCGCACAGAGTGGTTGTGAGGATAAAATGGGGAAGGGAACCATTTACAGTATACCACCTTGAGTGCTGGGGATGGGGGGGAGGTGGTACATGGATGTGCAGTATTAAATATATAAAATAAAGATCTGTACAGTGGTACCTCAGGTTACAGATGCTTCAGGTTACAGGCGCTTCAGGTTACAGACTCCACAAACCCAGAAATAGTACCTCGGGTTAAGAACTTTGCTTCAGGATGAGAACAGAAATCATATGGTGGTGGCACGGCAGCAGTGGGAGGCCCCATTAGCTAAAGTGGTACCTCAGGTTAAGAACAGTTTCAGGTTAAGAACGGACCTCCGGAATGAATTAAGTTCTTAACCCGAGGTACCACTGTACACCACTTTGTCCACTCTCCCTTTCCAGCCACTTTGTCCCACTCCCCCCCTTCACTGGGTTGTCACTGGTCTTTCCTTACATATTTCACTTTCCTGGCCTTAAAATCGAGCATGTGTATATGCTGTTCCTCTGTAGATGGGGTAAAGCCCAGCAGTGAGTCAATTGTAAAGCCAGTTCTCTAAGGTGATTCTATCATATTACTTTTCAAGTGGAAGCATTTATAGGAAGTTTGATAAGCCGTTTGGTGACTAACGTAAGTGCCGAGAATTATTGTGTGGTCACTAATACAATTGCAGATAAATATTGTATGGTTATTTTACAGTCATCTTCAAATTACAAAAATAACCCTCAGAGTTCTACAGCAGCCTTTGCTAATTTTGTGTCCACAGATCTTGATGGGTGACAACTCTCATCCTCCCCACCCAGCAGGGCCAATGGCAAAGTGAGGGTGGGAGTTTTAATCCAATAAGATCTGGGAATCCAAATTTGGGGAAGGATCCAGAGGATGGAGGTAACCATAAAGACGACCTCCTTCCCTGCAGACCCTCCTGGGTATTGAGAATGGCAGAGAATGCCCTTTTGGTTCTTCCATTGCCCTCAGAAGCATGGTTGCTGGTGGCACCTGGAAGAGGTCATTCTCTGTGGAAGCCCCTAAGTTAGGGCTACCAGGCGTCCCCGTTTCCCAGGGACAGTCCCTGGATTTGCAAATTTGTCCCCGGGCAAATTATGTCCCCAGAATGTCCCCAGATTTCATTAAATGTCCCTGGGAAATGTGGCAGCGGCAGCAGCAGTCTCAGAAGCCTGGAGCCAGGCTTCATTGAAAAGCCTCCCACTCAACACCCCGCAGGCTTGCCAGAGAAAGGCCGAGAGGGCAGGGTGGCCAGGGTGGGGGGAGCGGCAATCAAGGGCGGAATGGCCTGGCTGGTGGTGGAAAGGGCCAGGTGAGGGGGGCTGGGTTTCCACGGTGGAAGAAGAGGCAGCTGCCTTGAGCAATGGAGGGCCCGCAAGGAGTGGCCGCGGTGGCAGCAATCGGTAAAGCCGTTGGCCTGGTGGCCTTAGCCCGCTGCCAGGTGAGCTGCCGCCTGTTTGCTTTTGGTTTTTGTCTCAGCACCTCATCCGGCGCTCGCTCGTGAAGGTGGAGGGAGACCAGGCCAAGCTGGGTAGGTCTCACGCAGGACTAAAACTGCTGCCTATTTATATATGCGGCACATCTTTTTGAGCTCCCAATACATGTAAGGTGAAGAAATGCTGGATTTAATACATTGCATGGCGGCGGGGGGGGGGGGTTGTTTTTAAATTAACCAAAGCTCAGTTTTAAAGCAAACTTTGATCTGTGGTGTTGACTTTTTTTTTCTCTTTTCAAAATAAATAAATAAATCATTTATTTATTTATTTATTTATTTTACGTGTCCCCGGCTTTATTGAAAAAAATCTGGTAACCTTACGCTAAGTTGTGGGACTCCCTCCCCACAGAGGTGTGTCTGGCACCTTCATTACACAGCTTTCATCATATACTAAAGATACACCACTTTATCCTGGCTTTAATATTTGAGAGATAAATATCTTAGGACCCACCTTATTTCTGTGATTGTAAATTGTTCTAAAATGTTTTTAACATTGTTATTTAATTGTTGTAAGCCGCCCTTACAACATGTTGTTGTTTTGTTGTTGTTGTGGTGGTGGTGGTTGTTGTTGTTGTTGTTCTGAGGAGACACCTGAAGAGTCTCCTTTGTTTCATCTCGGAATAAACATATGGTTCAAAGGAAATTGATCATAACTTTCTCCTCTTTCTCCCCACAGTTTGTGGTAATAGCCAGCATTGTCACTTTTAAACCTCTGACCTACGATGAGTACGTCTTCCCACCCTGGGCCAACTCTGTCGGATGGGGGATAGCATTGTCTTCAATGATCCTTGTGCCTGTGTATGCCCTCTATAAATTACTGAAGGCGCGAGGGACCTTTAAAGAAGTGAGTGGCCAAGCAGTGAAATGTCATGGAAATGTTCTTTGTGAAATGAAAATCGCCAGTATTAAGCTAAGAGTTTGCTTTCTTTAATTCCACAAACACTTTTGCAGATAGGTGACCTTTTGGAAGCAGCTTTTAAGTCATTTGCCATTATAAGAAGGGATTTAGGACTCTTTTTCTACTTCCTTTTCTGGAAGTTTAGAAGCTAAAACACCCCAGGACCTGACCTATTGAAGGACAAACTAGGCATGAGATCCACCATCTCCTTTTCTAGCATGATGATAGCCAATTTGGTGCCATGCAGGTGCTGTTGGACTCCATTTCCCATCATCCCCAGTCAGTGTAGCAATAGGCAAGGATGATGTGAGTTGTAGTCTAGAGGGCACCCTGTTGGCTCTGCTAGCAACTTGTTCTGAACTTCAAAACATCTGCAGAGATTAGATTAAGGAGTGGAATTGGTTGAGCATTTCTTTTATGCCATTTCTGATTTGAAATGTGTCGGGACTAATCGAAGCTTCAGATTGGGAGGGATGTGATTTCAATCAGAAAAAAACAACCAGTCTTGGGGAGAACAATTAACCCCCAAGTGCATCCCTGAGTGCCTGTTTTGGCATTAAGTGGTATATCAGTGAATAAAACATGATAATAATGTATAGAAGCGAAATATAATGGGGAAGCTTTTAAGATACACTTCCTTGCCTTGGATGTGAAAATAAATTCTATTACAGAAAATGAGTTACAGGAAATTCTTCCACACACCAGATGTGAAAATAAATGGGAGAAACCCTTCTCTGCAGTTTTTTTTTTCACATTTAAGTTGTTAATGGAGGCAAATCAGTTGCAAAATAATGGGAATGTGGCTTGAGAAAAAGAGGTCAAGACAGAGGTTAAGGCTAGGACAGAGGCAGTGACAGTGACACTCCTTTTCCAAATTTAAATCCCAGCTGTTATTTCAAAACTCTCTCTGTAGACCAGTGATGGCAAAGGGTTCTAATTCAGTGGTAGAGCATCTGCCTTGCATGCAGAAGCCTCCAGGTTCAATCCCCAGCATCTTCAGGTAAGGATGGAGGGAAGCCCTATCTGAAACTCTGCAGAGCCACTGGCAGTCAGTGTAGACAATTCTGAGCTAGATGGACCAACTGTCTGACTCTGTATAAAACAGCTTTCTATGTTCCTAACCTGTGGCTCTCCTGACATTGTTGGACTACAACTCCCATCGCCCTGACCTGACCATGCTGGCGAAGTCTGATGAGGGTTGCAGTCCAACAACATGAGGGGGGGGCGACACAGGTTAACCAGCACTGGTATAAGGATACAGAACCCAAGATTTATCATATTTGGTTTATCTATACTTTCAAAAAGAGAGCCTTGGTTTCTATGGTGAAAAAAAAATGTCTCCCATTATTCTGTATTGCAATTGCACTGTGCTCAATTACCATCCCTAAACTGTGCAGAATTAAGTTTTGTGATCATATTAATTTTCCTGTCACTGCCATTGGAAAGCCTTCTCAGTGTTGTCATGTTCACTTTAGATGTGCTTCAGCCTTTCAGTAAGAAAGCACAAACGCACAATTTTCACTCTCTTGCTTTTCACTTCCCAGCATCTTCTATTGCAAAGCAGGTTCAAAGCAGGTTATGTTATTTGCCACTAAGCTTTCTGTGTCCCATTCCTGCCTTTTGTTTAAGGTCCTGTGATGTCACAGGATCCTCACATGCAGCCAAAGATGTCTGTGTAACTTGCGATGTGTTTACTCCTGCACTGACTAAAGAGTGTTTTTATTACTAAAAATAAAAATAGAAGTCAAAAGCTTTCTTCCGTCATCAATGTGCAAGTATAATTTCCCTTTTCTCCTCTGCCTGTGCTCCTCTGTAGAGACTAGCATATTGCATCACACCTGAGAATGAACACCATCTTGTAACAGAAGGGAATGTGAGGCAGTATAAGGTTTGTATTCTTCTCTGACATTTATTCATTTGTAAATCTCCATTCCTTGAAAAGATGTACAGGGTAATAATGTACATCAAACAGGAATATATGAATCACAAACGTGTATATGTGTACGGATAGACAGATAGGTTTAAGTATATATATGCACACGCCAAACCATAGCTGTCAACCCTCCCGTTTTTTGCAGGAAACTCCCTTATTTCAATCTGTTTCCCGCTGCTATTCCGGATCATTAGATATCCCGTAATTTTCCCGGATTTCAAAGGAAGCAGCTCCTCTCCCTCCCTGCTGGCCAGGGAGGCTTCACTCGCCCCCCCCCAAGCGAGCAATCAGCCAGCCACCGCCTGGTAAAACGCCTCGCTCGGCGGCTGGCTGCTCACTCACTTGCCGAGTGCTGCTGGAAATCACCTCTGTGCTTGCCCATTCCGGTGCCGCTCTGCCCATGTCTGGGCACTGGAAATCGCTTCTGCGAATGTCTGGACATGCACAGAAGCGATCTAGTGCCCAGACATGCGGACACAGGCAGCCCGTCACCAGAAGTCACTTCTGCGCATGTCTGAACATGTGCAGAACCGATTTCCGGTGCCCCGGACATGGGCAGAGCCGGCACCGGAAGTCACTTCTGCACATGTCTGGACATGCCCAGAACCAATTTCCGGTGCCGCGCCGCTGGGTGAGGCTGCTGATCCCTTATTTTCCAATCCGGAAGTTGACAGCTATGCGCCAAACAGGTATTTTGATCCTGAGCCATTGTATAAGAGTTTTATTAGAAAGAAAGCCCCTTGGGTTTATTTAGAGCAGGGTAACCAATGTGGTCCCTTCCAGCTGTTGGCAGACTACAACTCCCATCATCCCTACCATAGGCCATGCTTCCTGGGACTGATGGGAGTAGGTGTCCCACAACATTTGGACATCCTGACATAGTGGGATCCATGTCATTCTTGCAAAGAGCAGTTTGGACCTTTTTGCTGAGAAGCTTTCCAAACCCAAAGAAATTTGAAGTTCAGGGGCTGTACTTACTGATTTTATATTTTTTGCTCACTAGCCTTTTCTTCAGGTTTTAGCCTCGTGAAGTGTGCTGGGGAGGGAGGTCTTCATTATTGTTTTTGCTAGAATTTAGCATGCTTGTCCCTACAGTACAAAATGTATAGATTGTGAGATCCTCAATCCAATTAACAATATCACCATTGTATTCAGACAAATCTTTTCTTCTTCTTCTTCCCCTTGCAGTTCCAGCATTGGGTATCTATATGATTATTAAGAAAAGGAAAGCCAGGCCATTATAAAGATAAATTGGGAATACCTGTGAAGTCAGTGACAAAGCTCTCAATCATGCTTGGTCCTGGCAGGCTGGCACACTCCGAAGAGTATCTCCAGCTTTCTTTGGGCGAAGATTCACCATTCACACCCTATCACACAATCATTCAGTTTGTCAAATGAACTTCCCAGACCATTCATTGGTTTTTGTTTAAGGTTTACAGGGTGGGTGGGGATTAACGCATAAGTTCTCAGTGTGCTGATCTTGATCCTGACCAAAGGAGTCATCTTTGCTAATGACTGAAGCAAAAATTGGGGGGGGGGGAGATAAAAATCAGTGTTCAGCTAAAGGGTGTCTTATCAGGGGGCAGAAAGATCAACAACATATTTCAAATGCTTGTTTCAAAGGGAGAAAATAGGAAGGTGCCTTATACCAAGTCAGATCATTGATCCATCTAGCTCAGTATTATCTACACTAACTGGCAGCAGCTCTCTAGGGTTTCAGATAGGAAATATTCCGAACCCTACCTGGAGAGTCCATGGATTAAACCTGATACCTTTGAATGCAAAGCAGGTGCTCTGCCCCTGAGCCACGGCCTTCTCCCTTTAAAGTACGTCTGGCATTGGTCTGACTAGATAAAATCCTAGTCTTTGAAACAGGTATGTCCATCTGCAAATCTACATTTGATTGTGAAATCATAGACCCCAGTCCCATTGTCAAATGGCCCTTAGCATCAAGATGTCTCCCCCCCTCTCATGTTCAGTCAAGTGGGTGACTTGCTTAGATAGAACTTTGGAACACCCCCTTGTCATTTCTGGTGCGATGCTTTTCTCAACAAAGGTGGTTGTCTTAGTTGCACATATCTGCTGTTCATGGAAAGTGGCCAGAGTTGGAATTAGGTTCCAAGCTCTTGGGGCCAAACGGCAGAGAATCTCTCTCTCTCTCTCTCTCTCTCTCTCTCTCTCTCTCTCTCTCCCCGTGTGTGTGTGTGTCTCACTGGGCAAAATCATTCCCTAGTAGTTCCTGTGTTTTCTACACAAGTGAAAGTGGAAGACCGGAGAGGGGGGGGGAGAGGGAGAGAAGTAGTCAAATACTCTTGCTATGCTTTGTTTATACTTTGTGCATATATATATCCCAAATTCATTATGCTCACGCACACATAAAATAAAAGACATCACCAGCTGGCTGCATGTCAGATGTGAATATGGTGGCTCCTCTGAATGGGTTGACCTATTCCACAAACCATCTTGCCAGTCCTTTATAACTGAAACATATAAGTGCTCCTTGCTGATATACCATGATCTATCTAAATTCTAATGATCTTCCGCAGAAGCTAGAAAGACAAAATTTGGCTGGTAATTTTTTTGGAGGGGTGATGATCTGAAGCCCCAGTATTTAAGAATGGATAAATTCAATAGCTTTTAGGGGTTTTAGTGTATGTCGTATAGGAGCCTCCCAAAACCTGGTGGCTAGAATGTCGGATTTGATGAATGTGGCAATCCCAAGGTCATTTGGACAAATCATTGGCCTAGTTCTCACTGAGAAAGTAAAGCTGTGCATGGGCTCTACCAATTTAGGCTTTTGTTTGGGGGTTCACATGGTGTAATGGTCCACCATACCGCCCCCAGCCAAATTTCTAAACAAGATGCTTATCAACCTTTTTCAGCCCAAGAACTACATTCTTTCATGGACAACCTTCCAGGAACCACATCCCAGGGGCAGGTAGCAACCTGAGGAAAGAGTGAGTGGAGCAATGCAATTGGCACAGTAGGCTGCAGTCAAGCTACATGTATATACTTTTCAGAAAGGCAGCCTCACAACACACAGTTCTCCATCCAGGAAAGCAAAAGGCATGCTCACATCAGGGACACATTCCAGCCAAGGGAGATATGGAGCAGGGTAAGCGTAGCTTGGGGAGAAGGAGGAATAGAAGGACAATGCCTAGGGAAAGTCCAGTAGCTTTGAAGTTCCAACCGATAGAGACTCTCTCAAGCCTTTCTGCCTACAACCTCTTCCTGACTCCCGCTTTCTCCCTCTTTCTCCTCCTTGCTACCACCAACAGATCTTAACTATCAGCATTCTACCTCAGAAACTTCCTTCTCCCCCACCTCTCCAGCCTCATTTCAAGTAGGTTTTCTCCACCGCCACCCATAATAAGTGAAGCCAGGCTTTCAGAAGTCATTTGCCACAGAGGAGGGGGAAATGTTGCCCTTATGTGGAGCTCTGTGAGCATTTTGGCTCCACTGCATACCCTTCTACACATCTGCCCAGCATATTGATTTCATTTCAAGAAGTCCAATAGCAAGAAGTCCATCTGACCCCAGTGTGCCTTAACATCATGATATGCTGTTTAGCATTAGCATGACACCCACACCAAATCAGACTGTTGTGCAATTAATGTACCGCAAACACTTTGAGTGTAGATGATTTATGAAGTAAAGTAACCCAGACAATACAAATCTTCATTCTTCACTTCTCTATACATTGCTTTCATTGTCCTCTCTTTTCATCTAACATCCCCTTGAGAGTTAATGCTTTAGATCTGAGGAACCATCAAACCTTTTACATGATTTTTTAAATACAGTCATACCTCGACATCTGAACGCTTCGACTTCCGAAGGTTTCAACTTCCGAAGGCGACAACCCCTGGAAGTATTTTCGCTGTGCATGCCTGGCACGCGCGGTCGGCACATGCGCAGAAGCGTGAAATTGCACTTCGCGCATGCACTGACCACACACTTCAACATCCGTAAACCTCGACTTACGAAGACAGCCGCAGATTGGATCGTCTTCGTAAGTCGAGGTACCACTGTACACTGTTGTTATATTAGTGCTGTGCATGAAGGGCAATTTGGAACTGGATAGAAATAGGCAACCTAAGAATAACAAGTCACCCAGTTTAATATTAAACAAACCTCGTCCACATGGCCAAGTGCCAACATTGTGTCTCCCTCTAGCAACACTGGGGAGGGAGGGAGACCAGCTACACTGCTGAAGACATGGAACAGAAGCTTATGGTAGAGAAGACCCAAATATGCTCAGTCTGGGTCTTTCCAAAGCCATGTGCAAATCCCAGTGTTGGACCGATACTCATTTGAATGGAAGAAGCAGAGGCACTTTTGACAGGGAACACCCTCCAAGACCCACCTGCTCTGTTTTGTTTTCCATCTTTAAGATGGATTCTTGGCAATAATTTAATTATGAGTGTTTCAGCAGGCAGAAGACCAGTAACTTTATGACTCTGTGATCACAAATTGAAGTTAGCATGAGTCTACACCAAGGCAACAGCTTCCCCTTTGGGACTCAATGTTTAATTCATTGAAGGAGTATCAGAAACAGCACTTGAAAACCATAGCAGAGTGTTTTGCTTTTGTGTTGTCTCAAATCATCTTCACAGATCTTGATCTCGTACCCAATAAGAGTGTGTAATGCTGGTGAGGTGAGCCTGGCTGTTGTTGGGGCTCACCTGCTGCCAGTCTTTTATGTAGCTGTGGATCAGCCTTCAAAATTATAAATGATCTGCTTCCATATATCTGTATAATGTACCTGATAGCCGGGATCCAAAGGGTTGTTTTAGCCAGGCCCAGTGGGATTTTTGACTCACTTTACTTTGAATAGCAGGAATGAGTTTCACATCAAATTTTCATAAGGGTAACTTTTCACTGTGAAAGTTGTCATCTCAGGGTGAGACGGAGAGGGTCACCTTCTGCAACTTGCAGTACAGTATTCTGTATTTTTCTTCTTCTTCATGCTGGTTGGCAGCCATTGTCCCTTGACTTGCAAAGAGGTATAGCAGTACACACATAGCAACACACACACACACACATATTCACAAAAAGAATTCCCAACTCGTTTTGGCTCAGCATTAGCAAACATCCATACTCATGAATTCCATCCTCCTACTACAGTAAGTTCTGCTCAGAGTAAATCCATTGAGACTGATAGACCTATGTTAGTCCTGTATATTAATTTCAATGTGTCTAAACTAAGTTGAATGAACATTAGATAAAAATGCTAATGTTCACCTGCCTTGAAGCTCTCTGTAGTTTCAGAAATGGTCATGGATTGACAGAGGTGAAGAGAAGTAAAAAAAGCCCATTAGATGTGCACACCTAATTGTGTCACTCTTTGGATCCTGGCTCCTATGATCTTTTCTCAATCATGCACTTCATTCTATTAAAGCAGGAACCTTTCCCCAAATATTGCGCAAGTATCTTACACCATATATAGTCTTTTCAAGTTTGCCTTACTGAGAAGAGCTTTATAGTTAGCATTTACTTGGTTGCTTCCCCCCTCTCCTTTTGCTTAATTTGTAATGCCTTTTTATAGCAAAAGGTTCAATAAGGGTACCTCTGTGTATATCAATATTTCTATCAGTTTTTTTAATTATTTTTTCATAAAATGAAAACGAATGTATATTGTAAAATGAAATGTTTTATGCTTTTTATGTGGGAAGCTCCCATCAAACCCAATCTGATTAGCCAATCTAGTTAGATCTGGACTAGCAGGATGGGTTCGCCTTTTTTGATTCACAGTGTAACGTGATAGAAGGAGAATAACGCATTGGCATCAACAGTGTTGTGATCTGCAGTGCAATATTCTCCAAAGCTGCCTTAATCTGATAGAGGAAGTCATGTGTATTTGTAGTCTATATTCTCCAGAAACCAGAGAGTATTTTTGTGTGTGTTTATTGGGAGAGAGAAAAACTATATGTAACAAAAATTGGAAGTGAGGATGGAAAACCCAATCCATTGCTCTGATCTAGCTTTCCATATATAATCTGCATGCACAAAACACTTAGGCTCAGGTTCCCATTAAACGAACCGCCAGTGTCCCAAAATACATGTGCGTCCTTATAGATCATCTCCCTTAATGGAAATGATGGGGGGGGGGGGAGAGCCATTCTAGGTAATCTTATGTATTCATTGAAAAGCACCCGCTTCACTACTATAATGGACAGAGCACAGGGCTTGGATGACTAAGGTCCAAATCTCTTCTCAAAGCAAACTTGGTGGCCTTGGGCAAGACTCTTGTCTCTCAGCCCACAGGGTTGTTGTGAAAATTAAAGGTGACACCCCCCCCTACACACACACACCAACATCTAAAGCGTCCCACAAACCCTTTGGAGAAGTGGTGGAAGGCAAATGTGAGTAACAGACTCATCAATCACTGGATTGGGGCCAGTTTGTTATTGAGACTCTGTGGAACCTGAAAGATCTCCAGGGACATCTTTGGATTCTTCTGATGCATTTGGAGCAGAGCTTTTGTTAAATTAAAGATGACTGAGAGCTCACTCATCCACAAAGGCGTCAATCTCAACAGAGTACTTGATATCACACAAGAAGGTGTGTACAACTGCCCAGTCAAGTCCTGGAAGCTTCACCGCTCTTTCCACTGGCTTCAGCCCTCTGTAGGTGCAGTCAGCAACAGTTTCCTTTTAACACAGCCCTGTTATTCCTTTAGGCAACTGAAAATATCATCTTATTCTATTCCCTTCCCACTACCCATCCTCCATGAGAATAGGGACAAAGCTGCATCCCTTGGTATGGAACCTGGAATAGCCACGTCCCCTATAATTATGGACTTAAGTGTGATGTATGCACTGGTTGACTATATTCAAGATGTGGATCAAGTTGTTGAGTGTGAAATATTTGTCCTCACATTTTTTTTAATGTCCTCCTATGGGTCAGTGTAAATAAGTCAGTGTTTTTTTGTTTTTGTTTTTTTAAAAAAAGCTGTGCACTGTAAATGTTAGGGGATTCTTCAAATATTGTGTTACAAAGTCTTATTTAAGTTGACATAGAAATATGCACTAAAATGAAGTATATACAATAAAGAGTATCTTCTGTACCAATAAAACTGTTTTGCAAGGTGTTGTATTTTACAAAATAGTGGTTGTGATGGTCTTGAAGGCATCAGTGAGGTTAGATTACTGCAATGCGTTATACGTAGGACTGCCTCTGAAGATGGTTCAGAAACTTCAGCTAGTGCAGAATTCAGCAGCCAGGTTGCTCACTGGGTTTTGACTTATAAAGCCTTAAATGGCGCAGGACCACAATACCTCAATGACCACCTCTTTCCATATGAACCTACCCAGAACCTGAGATCGTCTTCTGAGGCCCTTCTTCATGTGCCTCCTCCATGAGAGGTCCAGAGGGTGGCAACGCAAGAACAAGCCTTTTCTGCAGTGACTCCCCGTTTGTGGAATGCTCACCCCAGGGAGGTTTGCATTATACACCTTTAGGCACCAGGCAAAAACGTTCCTTTTAAACCAGGCCTTTGGTTGATTGACATCCAATGCCCTTTTAAAATGTGTTGGGGGGAGATTTGGGTTGTTTTTATTTTATTTTGTCTTGATTATGTATTTTGTGTTTTTATATTGTGGGTTGATGGGAACCGTCATCCAGAACATCTGGAGGGCTCCCAGTTGGCTACCCCTGAGGTAGGTCTTTGGTCAGAACCAGCAGAGTTCTTCTTATGCTCTTTCAAAGGCAATTCCTGTGCTCTTAAGAGGATATACTTGGGGTCATTTAATTTAGCTGTGCCTGATAGGGTTGCTATACATCTTGAATTTCCTGGACATACCCAGAATTCTGTATCCAAAAGCAGTGTTTGGGCACAAATCAGACTCAAGCTTCATAATTCCTTGGCTAAGAATATGAACCTCGGTTATCCACAAAGCTCACTTGGAATACAGGGTGGTTTAAAAGAAATTAAAACTTGTTAAAACTCAATTAAAATTGCACTACCTGTGGAGCTCCGGAGCCAGCTGCCTGACCAGCCACCATGTTAACCAGAAGTTAACCAGAAGTCCCAGTTTGGAATACAGGGTGAGCATTGTAACTCCCTGCAAGTTCATCTCCAACTTGGGCTTTAATCCAAACCAGAGAGGAATTCCTTGCACACACTCCCCTTCCCAACAACCTGCTTAAAATACAGTGATTCTGACTGGTGTGGGATTAAGAAGGGAGTGGGTATGCCTCTCTGCCCACTCCCATCTCCAATGCTACTATAGCAGCATTCCAGGCACCAGGAGGACTGGGTGAGTGCAATTTCCCCAGTGCTCCCAAAATGTGTCTGGGTTGCTGGGAAAGCTAAATTTCCCAGGCATCCTGGTGTGAAGTCCACTGCTTTGCCAGTGCCAAACTTTCTTCCACTGGAGCTTCAACAGAAGTAGCACCTTGGGAGTAAGTGAACATGAGTGTGGCAGGCTCAGAAGTGAGCAAACAGGTTTTAGAGGCTCATGGAGTAAGTGGGAGAGGAACCAGACTGTACTATAGACCCTTGCTCTGGGGTCGAACCAGTTTAACTCACAGCATTTCAGAATAAGCCAAACTATTGCCTGATCATCACCTACATATTTCTACATCAGATAAAGCTTACATCCACCCCATACATTTAAAGCACTTTTATAGCAGTGCAACAGTCATGCCTCCCCCCCCCAATAATCCTGGGAACTGTAGCTTGTTAAGGGTACTTAGAGTTGTTAGCAGACCCTCTCACAGACCTACAATTCCCAGCACCCTTGGCCAACTACAGACCCCAGGATTCTTTGAAGGAAACCACAACTGTTAAAGGGTTATAAGGGTGCTGCAAATGTATTGTGTAGTGCAGAGATGGCCAAACTTGGCCCTCCAGCTGTTTGGGGACTACAGTTCCCATCATCCCTGACCATTGGTCCTGTTAGCTAGGGATGATGGGAATTGTAGTCCCAAAACAGCTGGAGGGCCAAGCCTGGCCATAACTGGTGTAGTGTGACCAAAGGAAACTAGCCTGCATGAGTCTTTGGATGTTATGTGCACACACCATTCGCCTTCACTTTGGAGAGACTAAGGCAGCACAATCCAAAGCACATTTACTTGGCAGTAAATTCCACTGGGGTCAGGAGGATTAATTTCTGGGCAAAGATGCTTAAGACTCATTACACTTCAAGTATAGCTTTTAATGTCTTTAATTGCTCTCCTTAAGAACTGGAGAGAATGAGAGCAGAATGAAATAAATGTTCTGGTTCACGGAGGGTGACGACGAAAATATGGCGAGTACCACTGTCGCCACAATAACTATGGATTAATTCCAAACATCTGATCTGATGACATTGAATTATATTGAAGGGAGGAAATTAACCAAAAGGAACAATAAATGGCTTTACATGGTCCAGCTATGCTAGCAAATCACAATGGAAAGAAAAAGCACAATCCGTTGCACAGCTGTGATTTTGCACAACCCATCATGAAAGCTTGAGTTTAAGTGATGGCCATTGCTTACACTTAGCAAGCTACTGATCCTCATGAATCCAAGGGAAAGCTCTTCATTAAAAAAAATTGCTAAAGGTTTTGCAAAAGAAGAGTCTGGGCAAAGAGTGGTGATAGGTGTTACTCACACGTAGCCTTCTTACCTGGAGATGTTTGTGCCAATGTGTGAATGTCCAGGGGGCAGCCACAGAACTCTGCTTCCCATTCATCCCATTAACCTTGTTTCCTATGAGTAAAGAGGGCTGTTACATGGCAATGCCTTCCCCTCCCTATGGTTATCTATGGCTGTATAGAACCATGGTCCAATAAGAACACAGGACTATTGTCAAAATTTTCTCCAGCACTTCCTTCTTTTCCCCAACATTCTCCATCAATTAATGAGGAAGGGGAATTGCATTTGAACATAATCATTATTATTGTTAAAGGGAGGTAAAACCTCAGTGAAATTATCAAGGGTCTGGTACAGGGCTTTTGTCGTTCTTGGCTTGCTTTCAAGGTGGGCTAGGGTGCTTGTGGGTGTCCTGCCTTTCAATCAACAAATCATCTCACCAGTAGCCTGTGCTCTGCAGCATTCCTGGGTGCCCACATTTCAATTAAAGCTCAGTGAAAGATATCATGGGGCTTTTTTCAGATCAGTAAATGTGGGCAGCTAGGGGGGCTGCAGGGTGTCAGGGTGCTTACTGGGAAGGAAAACACACATGCCACTCTTGGAGCAGAAGTATCAATGGGTACTAGTCATTATGGCTATGTTCTGCCTCCATGTTTGGAGGTAGTAAAGCTTCTGAATACCAGTTGCTGGAAACCACAGGAGGGGAGAGTGCTCTTGTGTTCAGATCCTGCTTGTGGGATTCCCACAAGCATCTAGGTGGACACTGTGAGAACAGGATGCTGGACTAAACGAGCCATTTGCCTGGTCCAGCTGGCTCTTCTTATGCCATGATAAAGTTAGCACAAACCCCAGCACCTCCCCAAAGTATATAATAATCCTTAAGAAATTCTCAAAGGGCCTGAGAATGAAGCATAAGAAATGAAACCTCTTTCACAGAGGAAGAAACCATTTGAGAAACCGGAAGACAGATTTGCACACAGGGCAGCAGATGAAGTTTGGAGCTCAAACACAAGCATGAAGACATTTCAGAGCAACAACCAACCACCCCACCCCCGGCCGCCTTTGCTGCTCTCCAGCACTGTGCTCAGTCTCACCTAATTATTTTTCAAACTCGCGGGGAAAATGGGGTTGGTTTTCACTTGGCTGGAGCACTAAGAATAAGGCATGTTTGTGTGTAGCTGAGCTAATGCCAAGCCATTCTTGGGCATCTGGGCACTAAATTGCAGTATGAGGTGAATGTCAAAGCACACAAGGAAAATGAAGTTTGGGTAGGAGAAAGAGATTTGTGTGAAGCCATTAATACCTTGCAATAAGGTCAGCTGTGCTCTGCATTGCAGAAGGAAGACTTCAGGAGGAAGCTCAAGGAAAAGACTTCAGAACTTAACTGTACTGCAGGGGTGGGCAACTTCAGATACTGAAATCTCCGCACCATTCCATCTTCCCTGGCCTATTGTAGTTCCACAGCCCCAGAACAATGTGGCTCCAGCCCATTTGAAGATTGCCGCTGAAAGAGTGAAAAGACAGCCAATTTCTCCAACCTCAAGCCAATTCCCCCCCCCAGGCTTTGGAGTGGGCTAGCTGCAAGGTGAACAATTTTACAGACTTTAGGTTGAACCAAAGGAAGCTAGAAAGCTCCTCTGCAGATATATGCATTGGCTTCTAATCAAGTCAGCTTGAACCATAGCCTTGGTTCTAAAATGCCTTTTAATTGTGCACAGAAGCTGGAGTTTTGTTCTTAAGCCAAAAATATCTTCCCTAGGTGCCTTTACCAAGCTGGAATGTGCCCTGGAACTGTGATAATGCCTCTTGCTTGTACTGTTGACATGTGGCCTACATTGTTATGCCACTCCCCATTTAATCCCCACAACAGCCATGTGAAGTAGATTAGGCTGAGAGGCAGTGAGTGGCCCAAGGCCACCCAACAAACTTCATGGCTGAATGGGGACTTGAACCCTGGTCTCATAGGTCCTAGCTCAGGCTTCCTCAACCTTGGCCCTCCAGATGTTTTTGGCCTACAACTCCCATGATCCCTAGCTAGCAGGACCAGTGGTCAGGGATGATGGGAACTGTAGTCTCAAAGCATCTGGAGGGCTGAGGTTGAGGAACCTCAATATTTGAACCACCGCACCACACTGGAATGTAGCAGTCTATGCAAAGGGTAAGAGCAATCCATTGCTCTGAGTGCTGTTACCCATGGCTCTGCCCAGTTTCTCATTGGTCCCTTCCCACCACTGGCATGTAGTCAGCCTATGAGACAGTGTGGCTCCCAGGTAGAAAACCTTTCCTCCTCCCCCCTGCTGTACTGGCTCATATGATCCTAGTTGAACATAAATCTAGTGAGAGGACCTATGACCCAACCACACACCCAAATTCAGATGGCAAGTTTGGATAGTGTTTTGTAGATAGCCAGGTTTGGCCTGGAGCCAGGGAGGTTGGCAACATAAGAAGAGTTCCACTGGATCAGACCAAGTGCCCATCTAATCCAGCATCCTGCTCTCAGTGTGGCCAACCAGATGCCCACAAGCAGAGCCTGGCTGCAATGCCAATGCTCCCCACTTGTGATTCCCAGATTGCCTCTGGCACTAGATTCCACTGGCAGGCCATTGGATTGCACTGGTTCCATAACTTTAATGTAAGGATCCCCAAACTTCTGAGCTCAGGGAAACATTTGAAAACCATATAATACCTATTTCACACAAGTGATGCTTAGATCCTGACCCCAAACAGGCAAAACTCTTAAACCCAACCCAAAACAAACAATTCAGATTTGTTTTAAAGCTGGCAACACCCCACCAATCACTCCCAAAAGCACAAAAAAATCATTTAGAAATGGGGGAGGGGCACTTTGCTAGTTCTGCTGTCCTTTTTTTTTTTTACCAGAGACTGTTCCTATATTGTTGGTACCAGGCTTTGAACCTGGTTTTCCTATCATTATGTCTAGTGAGAAAACCAAGTGCCGGGTGGGTAGATAGAGGCCACATGGCTCTTGTCAAACTGAACCCACCCTATCCAAATAAAATTTTAAAATCCTCAAAAGGCACAAGTGACCCTTTGTAGGGAGGAAAGAGTTGCACGAAGCATTTCTTATCACCACCTCTTCAGATTAATGAAGTGTCCCCTAGGTATTCCCCATTAAAGTTATCTTTCATGTGCTAAGTTGCAGCTTCCTTTCAAGTTGTAGGTTTTATGTGGAAAATTTCAGCTTGTAAAATCCTTGCACACTACAGCCAGTAATTGCAAGCAGATGTGCAAAAGCGACCTCAACTTTGGGTTGTGGAGATGATTGCTGGCTGCAAGTCAATGGTAAGACGCTCTACAAGCTGCAACATAAACTCTCCATTCAGAACATCTGTCCATCCCTTTCTCTTCGAAGTGCCAAATGGATCTCATTGATGTCCAGAATGTTCTGTCACTGCTGGCAACATGCGCTTAGACAAGAAACAATGTGGCCCTTGGAAATTTTGCTGTGGATTTTTTTGTGTGCTACAAATAATACAATTGTTTTTTTTAAAAAAAACTGCACAGAAGATGATTGAACGATTAAATGTCTCACTACTCAAAACACACAATGGGATATTAAAACAGCAAGACAGAAAAGCAATTCAAATGCAGTCCAAAATTTGACACAAACCAATTTCCAGCAGGGGGTTGCCCACCACTCCCCAGAAGCTATTGATCAGTTGTCTCTAAGCTGGCGACCTCAAAAATGTTTTTCAGTCCAACTTCCAGCAGCCCCAGTATAAATGGCCAATGGTTAGAGATGATGGATGCCGTACTTCAAAACATCAGTTGGGCACCAGTTTAGAAAGGCTGCTCTACCTCTTGGGTTTTGTTTGCTAATGGCAATGGAGAACAGCTTGTTACAGTTTAAATGAATGCAGAGTGCAGAGTAGGACCTTCAACAAAATATGGGACAGTGATTATTGTAATGAATTGGGATGCTAAAAGGTAAAGGGACCCCTGACCATTAGGTCCAGTCGTGACCGACTCTGGGGTTGCGCGCTCATCTCGCATTATTGGCCGAGGGAGCCGGCGTATAGCTTCCAGGTCATGTGGCCAGCATGACAAAGCCGCTTCTGGCAAACCAGAGCAGCACATGGAAACGCCGTTTACCTTCCCGCTGTAGCGGTTCCTATTTATCTACTTGCATTTTGACATGCTTTCGAACTGCTAGGTTGGCAGGAGCTGGGACCAAGCAACGGGAGCTCACCCCGTCACAGGGATTCGAACCGCCGACCTTCTGATCAGCAAGTCCTAGGCTCAGTGGTTTAACCACAGCGCCACCTGGGTCTTTTATACATGCACTTTTATAGAGACAGTCAATTGGAACGCAATAGATTCAATCAGGACCCAAGCAGTTGTCATGCAATCCCAAAACATTGCCCCCTGTCCCAAGGCCAGTATGTTCTGTTCTAGTCTGATGAAAAAGGCTAGAAGACAATGTGGCAAGATAGTCCAGGAGTTTCAGCACCACGGAGAACTCTGAGTGAGCTACTTGCTCCAAGAGAGGATGAAAGCCACTTGAGCTTTTTCAAAGCCTCTGCCTCCGGGCCACATTTCCTAGGCTCTGGGCACTCCTACATTCCATAGCCTTCCATCTGGTGAGCTCCCTGTGGCACTGGACCAATGACATATTGTGTGAAGCATTTGGTTCCTTAGGCTCAAGGAAGGATGACCATGTTGGCTCTGGCTGTACAGGCCCTGTTGCTATGGGAGATGGCTCCAAGGGCTCCTGTCTGTCAACCTTAGGCTCAGTGGACTCCAACTGGTCTGGCTATTTAAATGGTGACTCTGCAACTTCTGACTCTGTGTCTTGATCACTGCTGGATTCTGGGGTCATAATACAAATTCTCCTACAAATCTGGTCCTCTCAATGTGCTGTTTGGTGCTTCTTATCACTAGTCATGAGCCTCTCCTCTCTCTCTCTCTCTCTCTCTCTGTGTGTGTGTGTGTGTTTAAAAATAATGAATGTGTGGAACTAGGGGTCTATTGCATTGCAACCTTATACCCTTGAAAAGGCCAGTAAATTTCACCCAGCGATTCCTATAAAATGTACAACCTTTTCTGCCCCCAGTGTATTTTCTCTTATTTAACCAGGCTTTATGGATACAATGTAAATGTTGATTTTATTATGTGGCCTATTCAAAAAGGGGTTGGGGTGAATGTCAGGCAAGCTTTAATAATAACAAAGAATACAAAGAAAACACACGTTGGCATTACCTTTAGAGAGGGCTGCAGCAGCTGAGTACCAGGGGGAGGTGGGGGGGGGGACAACAGAGCGCCACTGACTGCCCTCGTAAGATAAAGTGTCCATTGCTCACTGCTTATCACTCTTTAAAAAACATCTCTTCTCACACTGCTGAAGCTTCACATTCGCCAAGACTGATCTCTCCCTCTCCATCACTCTTCTCATCCACTTACCAAAAATCTGGCTTTTAAAAAGAAATCCCAACATTGCTTGCAGGTCTCTCAATCTCACCACGATGTTAAAAGTTCGAGTTTGAATCAACTAGGAACGGCTAACCTCCTCTTCCCACCACTTCCAGTATATTCCATCCCTACCAAAGCACACACTCCAGCCACACACAGATGAATAGAAATGAGCATAAGAGCCCAGTGGCCCATCTGCTCAAGCATCTTGTTCTCACATGCATTTTCCTCCGTGGTGAACAGATCTTCTGTCCAGGTTTCAGCTAGCAGTGGGAGTGAGGGTTTCCAAGATATAAGGATAATGTGTTTGACTGCTATGATGACATGCTTATAGACTTCTGACAGGCATTTCATTGGCCACTGTGAGAAAATGGATGGGCCTTGTCATGTGGTTATATTTTGGGATCCAAAGTTGGCCCCCACCTCAGTCCTTCATTCATTGGAAACACAACGAAGCATTGTGCATGGAGATGTTTATCCCCTAATTCCGAGGAAGCACAGAGGATAAGCCACTGAATATTGTGTTTAGTTTCGCCCTCCAGACATTGCTGGACTACAACTCCCATCATTCCTGAGTATTGATTAGAACTGATGGGAGCTGGAGTCCAACAACATCTGGAGGGCCACATGTTCCCCATCTCTGGAGTAGAGGATTCAATTTCTGAAAACCTCAGCTCACATTATAAAGCAAATGCCCAAATGTCTATACCACGGGTGTCAAACACAAGGCCCGGGGGCCAAATCCGGCCCGCCAGACCTCGTCATGTGGCCCGCCGAGCGCCCCAGCCAGCGGGAACCAGCAACGGGACCTTGCTGCTGAAGCGCCGCGCCAACAAAGCGCCGACAAACAGCTGGGGCCGGGGCGGTAAAAAGGCGGCCGGAGCAGCGCTGCGTGGAGCGCCCCGAGCCACAGCAGGAGAAGGAGGAGGCAGCTTGCCGGGTCAGCGCCCGGCAGTGCCGCACAGAGAGTCCCGAGCCTCTGTGACGCAGCAGTGCTCTGTAGCACTTTGAATCCTCCTCCTCCTGCCACGGCTCGGCGCCTGGAAACGGCTGCTGCTGCTGCTGCTGCTGCTGAAGCACAGACAAAGCACCCAGCAGCGCCGTGTGGAGGAGGAGGAGGATTCAAAGTGCTACAGAGCACTGCTGCGTCCCAGAGGCTTGGGACTCTCCGCACGGCGCTGCCGGGCACCGACCCGGCAAGCCGCCGCCTCCGCCTCCTCTTGCCTCACCTCCTCCTCCTCCTGCCGCGGCTCAGCCTCATGAACGTGAGCTCAGCAGTGGCTCAGCCTCACGAACGTGCAACTCTGAGGCTTTACGCACTTCTCCTAAAACGGACACCCGCTGCCTCACGCTGCACGGGAAATGCTTTTTGCCCCTGGGTCCCTTCGCGCTCTTTTCTGGCGCTGAATCAAGGCGGCGACCCCCCCTTTCCTTTCTTTCTTCCTCTCTCTCGTTCTTATTCTTTCTTTCCCTCTCCTTCCTTCCTTCTTTATCTCTGTCTTCTCTCCCTCTTTCTTTTTCTTTCCTTCTTTATTCCTTCTTTCCTACTCTTCTTTCTCTCACCTCTTTCCTTCCTCTCTCCCTCCTGCTCCCTCTTTTCTTTCTTTCTTTCTTTCTTTCTTTCTTTCTTTCTTTCTTCCTTACTTCCTTCCTTTCTTCCTTCTGTCCTTCCCATCTTTCTTCCTCTCCCTCATTCTTATTCTTTCTTTCCCTCTACTTCCTTCCTTCTTTCTCCCTTTCCGTCTTCTCTCCCTCTTTCTTTTTCTTTTCTTCTTTATTCCCTTCCTTCTTTCCTACTCTTCTTTCTCTCCCCTCTTTCCTTCCTTCCTCTCTCCCTCCCACTCCCTCTTTTCTTTCTTTCTTTCTTTCTTTCTTTCTTTCTTTCTTTCTTTCTTTCTTCCTTACTTCCTTCCTTTCTTCCTTCCGTCCTCCCCATATTTCTTCCTCTCCCTCATTCTTATTCTTTCTTTCCCTCTCTACTTCCTTCCTTCTTTCTCCCTTCCCGTCTTCTCTCCCTCTTTCTTTTTTTTTCCTTCTTCATTCCCTTCCTTCTTTCCTACTCTTCTTTCTCTCCTCTCTTTCCTTCCTTCCTCTCTCCCTCCCACTCCCTCTTTTCTTCCTTCCTTCCTTCCTCCCTCCCCTCCTTTCCTCTCCCCTCCCTCTCCCTCTCCCTCTCCTCAGAAACATAGGATGCTGCTTTATACTTCTGGCCCTTAAACCCTGGAACCAGGAGAGCAGCTCCAGTGAGTCAACCTCAGCCAGTCCCTTTGGTGAAGGGTGGTGGCTCACTGGCAGAACATCTGTCCTGCATGCACAAGGACCCCAGCATCTCCAGGTACTAGTAGCTCTGCAAAGGTCCTGCATGAAACCCTAGCGAGCCTCCACCACCCAGTGCAGTTACCAAAAATCATTTTTCAATAAATTGTACAATAATTGTACATTTGAATATCTACTTGCCATTATTCCGACTATGTTTCTGCTTTCAGAGCTAGTTATTACTTACATTATTACAAAAACCAGTAATAATTGAATGCAGTGACAATAATTTATGATAATAAAGAGTGGACACATAGTCCTACAGATACAACCGGCCCTTTGAGGGTGACCAAACTGCTGATGCGGCCCCCGATGAATTTGAGTTTGACACCCCTGGTCTATACCATATGGCTGTGAAGATAGGTGCTAGGATGTGTGGGTAATGCCTAGTGAAATCTGAGAAGCCAGGCAGCTGAATAAAATGTTAAGGTATCAAGATTTCAGCAGCCTTCATAGTTATTTGCTAGGGAGGCCAACATTTCACCAGCTTGACTGGCAAGTGATAAATCCTTCTTATCTTGTCACAAAAAGCTTTGCCTGCTTTTTCAACGGATCATGCTGCTCTTAAAGACATAGGAGTGAGCTAAGCTGGTTGTTCTGGTCAGCTGGCAACCTCATTCCTTAGGACTCCCCATGACTGCTATTATTATGTGGCATTACACAAAGTTACTCTGCTCAGAAACCCACTTTCCTTGGCTAAATGAATAGAGGTTTGATATATCCTCCTGTTTTCTGCTGTGGAATAAATGGAAGTCTAGAACAAATAATTAAATGTACTTCTTGAAATGACTGCTAATTCCTTGAATTGTTTCATTGTCCTATCCTTTATTAAATGGCTGCTTCGATCTATTTATTGAACAACAGCTAAACTGTAAACCAGTCCAGGCAACTTGATTTGACCTGCCTTCCTTTGTTCAGGACTGAGTTGCTTTGTATTTATTTCATGTGCCTTCAGAGGTGGCTAGTGCCCATCAGAACAAAAGTCAGGGAGGCTATCAGTAGGTGGCGCCAGAGGCAATGACTGGCAGAGCCAGCTAATTTTGTTCATGGAGTAGTGCCCCATTTGCCCTAATGGGTCAGCCACCACTGGGGGACATGTCATTTTTGTCCAAAATAGATTGAGCTGGGCTTCATTATTGAGAAGATTCTTTTGTATGGGAATACTGTTCTTCTGCACTTTAAAGTAAGAGGAGGTCTTCTTCGCTGCTTGGTGTTATCATCAAAACATAGAATAAAGGAAGCAGCCTTATACAGAGTCAAAGAGCGGTCCAACCAGCTCAGTATTTTCTATGCTGCCTGGCAGAGGCTCTCCAGGGCTTCCGATAGGGGGCATTCTCAGCCCTACCTGGAGATGCTGAGGACTGAACCTGGGACCTTCTGCCTGCAAATCAGATGCTACCGGCCTTGCCCAAACATAATACAACCTTGTGTTAAGGCCTTCTGGAATTTGAATATAATTTGTCTTTACAGGTGACATGAGAAGACCTGGCATTTTGATATTTCCCCCATCCAGCTCGTTTTCCTCTAGGCTCCCCGCCCCACCCCTCACTGCCAATTGTTGTTATCGGATGTGAAAAAAGGTCAAGCTTAGAAAATTCTTTCAAATTTGGTTAAACAATAAAAGTCTGCAAAGCGACCGCAAACCTCAGCATAATTGTTGTGGCTTTGGGAGAACTTAATCCAATTCAGGGGAAGAAAGGGAGTGTTCAGAGAGCCAGGTTGTATCACAAACTCATTCGGACAATACCGGCGCTAATCTAATTGGCAAGATGTTAATCTGTCTGGTTCCCGAGCTAAAAGCTACCATTGTCAAAGAAAACCCTGCAATCTAATCAAATTTGAATATTTTAAGACTCTATAAAAACAAATCCTCAAAGGGCACCGTTGCTGAGAATAGCCATTGACTTGAACGTTTTCTGATGTACCTTGGCAGATAGAATGAAAGCAATGGTCAATATTGTGAGAAGCACAGCTCTTTGAATAAGGGGGTTCAGTACTCTACTGACAGGAGCTCACGCAAAGAGTTTGGTACCTTTTAGGAACATGAGGATCAGCCTTAAACTTAGAAAGAGCATGGATCCCTCTAGCTCAGTATTGGCCACACTGGCTGGCAGCAGCTCTCCAGAATTTCAGGCAGGAAGCCCTACCTGGATATGTTTCAACCAAAGGAATTTCAAAGTAAGTATTTCAAGGGAAGCTAAGAGAATGTTGATGATACTAATAAACTGTATCAAAGGGGGTTCATACATCCTTAACTCAAAATGAATAATAGATAGGTTGTTTGATTCAGACTTGTACCAATTTATTTTTAACATGCTAGGAGAGTTTTGCCATGGATTGTATCCAAGATTAGTAAAACAGAAAAGATAAAAAAGATTGGTTTCTCAGAAATTCCTCTCTCTTAAAAAGAAAACCAAATTCTTATTTATTTACACATTATGTTTCATGTGGACTTAAGGCACAGAGGTCACTATATTTAGCATTTTCCTATCTTACTCCATTAATTATATGTGATAGCATAGTCTAAAATAAGACTATGAGACTGCAATAAAATGTCTAATGTTCCAACTAAACACTTGAGAAACTTGCAACACTGCACACAGGTTCCTTTCTGATATCAGTTTCTCCAATCATAATGATAGTCATTTGCTCATTAATGATAATCTGCTACCGTATATACTTTGGAAAGTGGTTCACCTGTCTTCTCTCTGTGCTTTTGGACACTATTGTAACCAAATTTCACACAATGGTTCATGACATCAAGGAACAGATTTCCATCTATGTTTGGATGCAACCAGACACCATTTCAAACCAAGGTGGCAGACTGAACCTTGCAAGACCCCACTGTTTTTAACCATATTTCAACCCTTGCTTCCTTACCCCTAAATTCAGAACTAAGATGCAGTTGGTTGATTGATAGGTGGGTGGCCTGTGAGAAGTCAGAGAGATTAGGATCTAGTCCACTGGCCAGAAAAGGTCCTCTATACAGAGCCTTGGTCTGATCCACCACAGATGGGGAACTGATGTGCTCCTCCTGCTGCTGGATTATATGCCAGATCATTTGCCATGCTGGATGGGACCATTGAGAGTTGGAGGGCAACAACAACCAGAAAGCCAGTGGTTCCTCACCCCTGGTCCACACTGCCTGGTGACAGTCCTCCAAGTCTCAGATAGGATTCTTTCCAAGTTTTATCCAGAAATGCCATGGATTGAACCTGGGACCTTCTGCAAACAACACAGAACTACAGACCTGATTCAAGTGGTAAGAGCGGGAGGAGTGATTGGAAAGGAGGCAGAGGGAAAAGTTGCATGACTTAGCAATATGGAAACAAGATGAAATAGATTTTTTAATAATAATAATAATAATAATGCCAAATTTGGGCAGAATCCTCAACTTGCAAATGACATACATGATGTGTTTGCATACGAATGGATCGCCCCCATTCGCCACTGAGACCCAGTCACTTACACACAAAGAGAATGACAGCTGTCATTGAAGCAAAGGCAGCCAAGGAGACAAGCACATAAGAGGGTGCAAGATGGTGGAAAGCTAAGTCCCCATTAATCTGTCTCTTTGAGAAGCCTTGTTACTTAACGCTGGGAACAAATTTGCCATGGGGCGTTCTCCAGGCCCATTGTAAACTCCACACAACTTAACAGTGACAAATTTGCTTTGTTGAGTTTTAGCTGAGCCCTTGTGGGTCCAATAAGCTTATCTTCCACAACTGAGCTGAAAAGCAGGGTTTCAGTCAATAACCAGCTGTCTTCAAACTAAGTAGTAGGACCAACTCAGGTGGTTCAAACAGGACTTCTGAGTACAAATTGTTTCTGTGCATCCTCATTGTTGGTAGCATACAATGAATAAATCTGTCAGAATTCAAAGGGTTGGCACAATAACACCCACTTGCTTGTGAAAGGCTCATGCAGACTAGCAGATACGTTTTTAAATGCAGACTGTTTTACTAACCCAAACCCTTTCCAACTTTTCCACTCTCTGTGGTGTGTGTGTTTTTGCCAGCACTATGGATCACTAAGCTGGCTGTTTACACATGAAGAGTATTCTTTCGTCTTATCGGTGCCTTCCTGCTGGTGAATCCATTATGCAGATGTCCCAACATGTACCTACTCCATAATTGTACAAACCAACCAGCAGATATTCGTCCATCAGCACCACCCAGAAATCTCAGAGATCACAATGATTAATGGTGACTTACCACTCAGGTTCCTGTAAATTCTTAGGTCCAGAACACTCCTGTAAATGTTTGGGATTTTAATCGCCGGTACCAGGGCTGGGGAACCAGTGCCCCCTGCCCCAGATCAACAGGACCCCAATTCCTATCTGTCTCAGTCAACAGGGCCAATAGTCAGGGAGAATGGGAGTTGTAGTCAGATAACATCTGGAGAGTCATTCCTGATATAAAGTAATAGCGAACTCATTTTCCATGTGAATCCTTATGTAGGCATAATGGCACCATCCGTATCCCAATATTTAGGAATATAGGAAGCTGCCTTATACTGAGCAAGATCCATGTAGCTAATATCACTCCCTTGCCCAGCTTCTAAAGGGGTCCAGGCAGGAGTATATTTGCACCGGGAACAGAAAGAAGGGCATGAAGCCATTTCCGGCATTCTCCTGGGCATGTGCCACCATAGGGGCAAAGGATACAGAAAGCTAGCCATTGTTATGGTCTGGATCGTAGGTGGCAGCAGTCCAGATCTGACACGCTGGGACCAGGGTCTGGGGGGTAACAATGGTAGCAGTTCAACAGAGAATGGAAACTCGAGGAGGCTGGAATGCAGGAACAGAAACTGGAACAAGATCAGGAACTGGAGCAAGGACAGGAGTGCTGAAAAAGGATCAGGAAAAAGAATTAGGAGCAAAAACACGTGATGGCAACAGTAGGGTATAAACCATTTTGCTGTGGCAAAGAACCAGGGCAAAATGCTGGCCTTTGGGGCTTGCCTCCAGGTGCTGTACCCGACTCCCCCAAGACAAACACAGCAAGGGCCTGGTTCTGCAACTCCTCACTGCCCCTGCAAATACTCATGGTACTCCCAGTGGCAGAGCTTGCATGCTCTGGCACCGGGAGTGGGGAACAGGCAGGGCAGGCGCTCACCCCGGGGGCGTGGTGCATGTCTCGGGGGTGTGGCAGATGTTTCAGGGGCATGGCGCATAGCCCACAGGGGCGTGGCACCCGGCGCTGGGGGGAGCATAGCGCACGTCCAGGAGCATGGGCGTGATGGCACCCCTCCCGGGATGGTACCCAGATCGGGCTGCTCCCCCTGCCCACACCTTTTTCTGCCAGTGGGTACTCCTTACAGCCAGCCAGCCAGCCAGCCACAATCCCCTTCTTCTGCAAAATTACAGCACCCAGCCAGCTCTCCTGTTAGGCAGTGTGAGATTATTTGGTTGCCATAGTTAGAGCCAAGTTGGAATTGTTTTGTCCTTTGTGATGGGGGGCAGGATTTCTCAGCTACAGTACTTCATCCTGTAATCAGGAGCAGCTAGTGATGAGACCTAGATAAATAGGTTGATTAGTTTTGGTCACTTAGCAGGTTGGGGAGGGTGCATAATGTAGATGGGCCCTTGGATGCTTTACCTCAGCCTTTGTCAACCTTGGGATCTTAGCTGTTGTTGGACTGCAACTCTCATCATTCCTAGCCAGCATGGCCAGTGGTCAGGGATGATGGGAGTTGTAGTTTAAAAACACCTGGGGGCCCAAGGTTGAGAAGGAAGTGGCTCAGCCACCTTTGGCCTTTCTGGAGCTTCTTTCTGTCCAACTTCAGTAGCCAAGCAGCCCAGGAGCAATGAGTCCCTAGATCAGGAACCTGCCAGAAAGCAGTCTTGGCTCTAGCACTTAGTCTTGACCAAGCTGGCACCAACTTCCAGCCCACAGCCTAGTCTCTTGAAAAATTCAGCTAAAAACTTTTCCAGCTCTCCAGTAACCCACATCATTCTTCTTGGTCAGTATATCCAGAAGGTGTCCTTTATAAACTTTTTAGTCTCGGGCAGAAGAAAGGGAGATATGCCACAACCCCACCCATATCTAATTGTGAGCCTAATTTTAAAAGCCAGGATCATAATACGATATCCGCAGATGTAATAAAAGGATCTTATAAGATTTACAAAGAGCCCATGAAGTTGTACAAAGCCAGATAGCTGGGAAAGAGCATAACTAATGCTTGGTTTGGCTTTTCAGTGAAACAGTTCCTCTTAACGCAATTAGACCGGTCAGCTCTTAATTTATGAGCAATTGCAACAAGACTGACAGAGCTGATCAACACCCAATTTATATATCTCTGTCTCTCTATCTCTATTTATTGATCTCTGTGTGGTGTTGTGAGGAACATGGAGAGGTTTGGATGAGGAAGCCAGGGTTCAAATCCCTGCTCAGCTCCCAAACTCATGAACAAAGGAACTTGGTATGGCCCACATCCCTGCTGAGGGCCCACTGCTAATCCATGAGACAAGATTAAGGAGGCAGAAGCTCTCTTGAGCATGATGCCCTGAGGCAACTGCCTCACCTTGCCTCATGGATGTTTGGGCCCTGGCCTTTTACACTTGATTATACTCTCTCTGAAAGAACTCAGAACACAGGATAAGTTGGGTGAATTTAGGTCTCATTGAAATCTATGAGTTACGACTAAGTGAATTCCTGTTGATTTCATTGGGAACTAAATTCAACTAACTTAGCCTGGACTTGACCCATAAAGATAAAGGTAAAGGGACCCCTGACTGTAAAGTCCAGTCACGGACGACTCTGGGGTTGCGGCGCTCATCTTGCTTTACTGGCAGAGGGAGCCTGCGTTTATCCGCAGACAGCTTTCTGGGTCATGTGACCAGCATGACTAAGCTGCTTCTGGCGAACCAGAGCAGTGCATGGAAAAGCCGTTTACCTTTCCGCCGGAGCAGTACCTGTTTATCTACTTACACATTGACGTGCTTTTGAACTGCTAGGTTGGCAGGAGCTGGGACTGAACAATGGGAGCTCTCCCCATCATGGGGATTCGAACCACCGACCTTCTGATCGGCAAGCCCTAGGCTCTGTAGTTTAGACCACAGCGCCACCCATGTCCCGGACCAAACCCTTAGGAGACTGAAATTCCCAAACTGGTTTAACAATCAACCCCTCTTCTTAGGATATTCTGGGAGTTGTAGATCTCTGAGGGGAATAGGTAGGGGTCCCCTAAAAACTCTCAGCATCTTTAACAAACTCCAGTTCCCAGGATTCTTTTGGGAAAGCCATGAGTGTTTAAAAGGAAATGTATAATGCAGATGGGGCCATGGATGGATGGATGAATATTCCATGTTTCAGTCCTGAATTAAAGCTTGAACCAGGATACTCTTCCCTTCCTGCTTCGTATCAGTGCTTTGCCAAACCATCTATGTATTTTATGGCCCACAAAGCCTGAGTCAACTTCACAACCTCTTGTGATGTGCTTAAAAACTTCTCCCTACGGGCTGGCTGTGAATTTACGAACTTGGCAGGCATGCGCTTCTAGGAAGCAGAAATAACTGACGTTCAAAGCTCAAAAATCTCGATTTGCCGACCGCAGGTCCTCTCAGGTCACATCTCACTCCTAATTCCAATTCCCCTAAACTTTTTCACGGAAAAACCAAAAGCTGTGGTACTGAAGAAGCCTGCAGGTCTCAGATTCTCCATCAAGGGAACATTGCTGAAAAGCAGCTAATCAAATTGTGTGCAAATAAGGCTTACTGGTGGCCAGTTTGTTCTGTGTTTATGGCTCGATTCTCTCCATTTGGAAACACACCACATCCCTGAAACACTGCGTAGACGGGGAATTGCATTAGCTTCAATTTACTGATACAACTTCATCACTAATGCAATAAAATGGAAAGAGAGAGAGAGAAGTTTGGCTAAGACTTCAGCAACATCTGGACCATACATTCAAAGCACTGTTATTCCATTTAGCAGTCATGGCTCCCCCCCCCCCAAGAATCCTGGGAAGTGTAGTTTGTTAAGGGTGTTGAGAATAGTTAGGAGACCCCCTACTCACACCACGGTGATGTTGGACTCCAACTCCTATCAGCCTCAGTGATGTTCACCCATCAGGAGTGATGGGAGTTGCAGTCTACTTCTGGTCTTAGAGTCTAAGGGTGAATTCAGAGGTGGGAAACGTTATGTTAGTTTTTCTGATTATAATGCTAGTGTTTCTGTCCTGTTTTCTAATATCTGTGTCCCACCGCAGTACCTGTTGTGTTATGGAACAGTGGCATTTTGACTGACATAACAGTTTGCTGTGCTAAATTTCACTCACACCAGTGGGCGTAGCATCATGTCATTGGTCAACGTTGCTACTCTCTCACCCTTTCTGCACATGCGTTTTTCTCACCTCTGTGATTCCCCCATGAAAACAGCGGGAAAGAAGTGTATGCCAGTAGGCTGCCACAGATTTCATCACTTGACTCCCATGATTTTCCAAATCAGGGGGCTGCAAATGAACTTCTTAATGGAATCAAATAGCATGGAAATAAGCACTAAACATGCACCGTACTCCATTAGTTTTCCAGATGTGGTTTTTACATCATGTGAATGCTCAACTATAAGAAAGAAATCAATGGTTAAGAACAGTGGCATAGCAGAGTCAGGTGGTACCCAGTGCGGAAAATTTCTTGTAAATCACCCCGCCATTGATTTTTTTAATATATTTTTTTTTGCCTGCAAAAATGGTTTGACTTTATTTCATTTTCTTTAGGCAGAGCCAAACTTGTAGAGCTTTTTGGGGGGAGATTGCGTGCCTTGTGATGATGAGTCTGCTGCCTGCCCTGCATCTGAAGGAGAGCCAGCGGGTGGACCGTTTCGGCAGCTGGAAGCCTGCGCGTGCCAAATCCGAAGCGTCTCGCCGCACAGCATTTTGTCACCCCCCTTCGGAGGTGGCACCTGGGGCGAACCGCACCCACCGCACCCACCTTGTGATGCCTCTGGTTAAGAGACGTTGGGGAAATGGAATAAACTGCAGTTTGGATGCAGCCTAGGAGAGGGAGCAGTATCCTGACTCTCCTCACATGGAAGAACCCTACCTGTATACACAAAGAGACTGCTTTCTGGTGCCCACTGATTGTGCAAGCACCTGAAGAGTGTAGTGATGGCACACAGCAAATGTGGGGAACTGTGGCTTCTGCAGCTGCCTAGCGAACCCTAGGCACATTATTTCAGTGGGTGGAGGGCTCCATGTGAGCATTGCCTTGGAGTGCATCCATGCATTACTCAACTACATCTTCTTTCCTTTTCTGTAGGAGAAACGTCTAAAAGCACTCACAGTCTGTTGCTGTTTTACCCTTAAGGTGAAAAAGAACATTGGGGCGGGGGGTTGTGAGGGTAAGAAACCTCAACCTAATCACATTATAAATGTGCTTACCACTCCTACCTCAAGGGCACAACAGGAAATTGCTTTTATTTTCTAATTAGACTGTTAAGCTTCTTTTCAGAGGCAGGAGACACAGTCCGAAATCTGCTTCTCCTTTGCTTTCTCAACTGGCACCAACCAAATGCCACCTTTGAGTTCAGACACAAATGATTTTCCAAGTGAAGGAGGCTCTACCAATTTATATATTGCATGCATGCACACACCTGGTTTTTCAAAAATCACTCCTGCATTCCCCCCCCCCAGCTGTATTCCATCAATTCATGAGGAAATAAATGATCAAAGAAAAGATTTCATCAATGGAGGTGCAGAGATTTGGGGGGGGGGGGGTTAGCCACTGTGTGAACAGGATGTTAGATAGGTCACTCACCTGATCTTGTGAGCTTTTCTTATGTTCTTAACTTATTTCATGTGCATTAGTGCTGTTTCAAAATATGTCCTCCATTTCCCCCATTCTTTTCTTCTTCTGCCTTATTCTCAAGACACTTGAGAATTTGGGTGGGTTTGAGGTTTTGTGCTTACTTCTTGACACAGGGTGACTAAGGCTGGTGTGTGTGTGTATCTCCCCACCCCCACCCCCACCGAACTTTGCTCCAGCCCTTTTCAACCTCTTCTTCTGCCCAAGCTTCCTAATCTGAGAAAGCTCTAGGACAGGAATGACATCACAAGGTCTTCTCTTGGGCTGCAATTGAAATGTTGGTACCCAATAACTTTGCACTTTGCAGAACGCTGGTAAGATGATTTGAAGAATGATTTTAAAAAGGATACTCACAAACACCCCTTGGCCACCTCAAAAGTGAAGCAAGAGTGGCAAATACCCTGCACCCCACCAGTTAGAATTTCACTGAAATTTTCTCCCCCATTTAATAGTTTTCAAATGCAATTTCGTTTTCTTGTAAATTGATGGAGGGTGGTTTGGGGGGGAGTAGTATACATTTTCAGCATAGCACTAATCCATGCACAAGAGCCAGGTCTAAGCATGAACTGGGAAAGTGTCTAAGCAAAATCAGGGGCAATTTCCATCAGCTGCAGTTTAAATTTTAATATTGTATTTTAATCTGTATTTTAATTAATTGTTTTCTTTTCTTTTATGTCTTATTGTAATTTTATTGGTGTTAGCCGCCCTGAGCCCGGTTTTGACTGGGGAGGGCGGGGTATAAATAAAATTTTATTATTATTATTATTATTATTATTATTATTATTATTATTATTATTATCTCTGATCATGCACTATGCTGGCTGAGGCTGATGGGAGTTGGTGTTCACCTAAAGGGCCAAGCCAGTGGGGCCATTGCACTCTTGTCAAGTAACATACCCAAGGTTTTTGGTACAAGGAGGAAGTATTCCTTGCAGTCCTTTGTTCCAAGGCCACAGATGTCCCTGTAAACATGCCCAGGAGAGAGGAGCACCCTGGCTCCCCCTGTCTTAGAAGAAGAAGAAGAGTTTGGACTTGATATCCTGCCTTTCACTCCCCTTAAGGTGTCTCAAAGCGGCTAACATTCTCCTTTCCCTTCCTCTTCCACAACAAACACTCTGTGAGGTGAGTGAGGCTGAGAGACTTCAGAGACTAGCCCAAGGTCACCCAGCTGCATGTGGAGGAGTGGGGAAGCAAACCTGGTTCACCAGATTATGAGTCCACCGCTCTTAACCACTACACCATGCTGGCTAGGGAACGTCCTGCCCAAACTATATTTTGATTTGGCTAATTCTTATTTGGTTTGCAGATCCTCTAGACCAGGGGTGTCAAACTCAAATTCATCAGGGGCCGCATCAGCAGTTTGGTCACCCTCAAAGGGCCGGTAGTATCTGTAGGACTATGTGTCCACTCTTGATTATCATAAATTATTGTCACTGCATTCAATTATTACTGTTTTTTGTAATAATGTAAGTAATAACTAACATAGTCAGAATAATGGCAAGTAGATATTCAAATGTACAATTATTGTACAATTTATTGAAAAATGATTTTTGGTAACTGCACTGGGTGGTGGAGGCTCGCTAGGGTTTCATGCAGGAGCTTTGCAGAGCTACTGGTACCTGGAGATGCTGGGGTCCTTCTGCATGCAGGTCAGGTGTTCTGCCAGTGAGCCACCACCCTTCACCAAAGGGACTGGCTGAGGTTGACTCACTGGAGCTGTTCTCCTGGTTCCAGGGTTTAAGGGCCAGAAGTATAAAGCAGCATCCTACCGTGTTTTCCCTTTTTTAAAGACACCGTTTTATAACTTTTTTTCCTCAAAAAAACACAGGGTGGCTTATTTTCGGTGGGTGTCTTTTTATTATTATTACTGCAAGTGGTTCCAGCAGCACGCACAGAGGTTCATCTGGACCTGAGTCTTTTTTTCTTCTTTTTGGTACCAGGTGAAAACGTTGTATTACCCCAGACTTTTTAGATGTGCTTTTATGACCATGTTACTGCTGATTTTTTTTTAAAAAAAAAAGTGTTCTCCTTTAAAGTTGGTTTGAATGAGGCTCGGGGTGCTCTGCGTGCGCTGCTGGGTGTCGACCCAAGCCCCTGGGAGCCGACAGGAGGAGGAGGAGGCTTGCTGGGTCGTGACCCAGCAGCGCGCGCAGAGCGCCCCGAGCCTCCGGCAGCCAGCAGCAGCAACGCTCCCAGAGACTCGGGGTGCTCCGCGCGCGCTGCTGTGTGACGACCCAGCAAGCCTCCTCCTCCTCCTGCCAGCTCCCAGAGGCTTGGGACGGCACCCAGCAGCACGCACAGAGCGCCCCGAAGCCTCTGGAAGCCGGCAGGAGGAGGAGGAGGAGGCTTGCCGGGTCATCACCCAGCAGTGCACACAGAGCGCCCCGAAGCCTCTGGAAGCACTGCTGCGTCGCTGAGGCTCGGGACTCTCCGTGCGGCGCTGCTGGCGCTGACCTGGCAAGCTGCCTCCTCCTTCTCCTGCTGTGGCTCGGGGTGCTCCACGCAGCGCTGCTCCAGCCGCCTTTCTACCCCCCCAGGCCCCAGCTGTTTGTCGGCGCTTTGTCGGTGCGGCGCTTCAGCAGCAAGGTCCCGCTGCTGGGTCCCGCTGGCTGGGGTGCTCGGCGGGCCACATGACGAGGTCTGGCGGGCCGGATTTGGCCCCCGGGCCTTGTGTTTGACACCCGTGCTCTAGACTGTTATGTTTAATAAATATAATCAGTGGGTTTTTTCCTTAAAAAGATGTTTAGGGGTACTCTCATTTTCCTACACATATTGAAATACTGCCCCTCAATGAGGACAAACTTAGATTCACAAAATGTTTAGGGGTATGCGTACCCCTGCATCCCACCAGAAAAGAAGCAGTGAATATAATGTCCTTTCTCCATAAGTTTTCTTTTGGTGTGTTGACAGTGTGACGCTGGAACCTTTTTCAAAGACCTGAGCTTAGTTCAGCGAGCATCACTCCTGAAAAGTAGCCCTTTTTCTGATTGAGCAGACCAACACTTTTTTGAAAAGAAAAAGAAAAAGAAACCCTCTGAACTGCCTATAATTTGCTAGAGGGGTTTTTAAATGGCACATTTAAAACAAACGCTCCACAAGTGATCATTAAAATGTCAAAACTCTGTAGTAACTGTTGACAACTATTGACTTTTCTTAAATGTCGGCCACTTGTTAGCCAACACTGGCAATATTTCAAACACAGGCCGCCTGAGAAACCTTTGTGCTATTAAACGGGAACTGCTGATTACTTTAAGATCAGCAATTTCCCTCTTCTTTGAGAAACCATCAGCTTGATTGGACCCCCCCCCCCAAAAAAAAGGCATGGAAGAAGCCAGATCTAAAGTGGCAGATAAGGCAACTACTATTCCTCAGGCTGGAGAGGGTTCTGGCACATGGCATGGTCACTCATTGTCAGAGTTGGCCCAATACATTTTGACACCTGAGGCAAACCAAAAAATGGCACCTTCTGCCAGGGAAGAGGAGGGGAGTGAAGATCTATACCAGGAGCAAGAGGGGAAATCAAATCAACATCACCTGATGGCTGAGGTGAGATTCAAAGGCTGTTGCAGGAGGGAAAGGGCCCCACTCTGAATCATACCAGGCAGGTATGGATTCCCCAGAAGGCAGCCACACCATTTCCTCCTGGGAGGAGACCAGCAGCACCTTCTATTGGGTGAGAGGCCACTGGGGAGGTGGCATTGGGGAGAGGCTGATGATGAGGCAAGAGATCCAAGTAGCAGTGGGTGGCGCATCCTATGGAGCCGGGATATGCTGCCCCTGTGGATCCTGCCACCCGAGGCGGTCGCCTCACCTTGCCTGATGAGTAGGCCAGCCCTGCTAATTGTCTGGCTCAAACTTATACTTAGGCAAACATCATCTGCATAAGAGGAAAGGGAAAGCAGCAGCAACAAAACAAGCAAACACAACCTTAGACTCCAGTTGTTAAAGGGGTGGCCCTTGCCATTGCACTCCCTCCAAAGCAGAACTCCTCAGAACACTAATTCCCTTTGTGTGTTTTCCCCCTGTGGCGGCTAAGGAACTAATAAAGCCCCAGTTGCCTTGGATGTTGAGCCCATGTGGATTCAACGCCAATGTGCCCATTTAGAGGAGTGCAGATAGCTACGTTCCAGTCCTTACATTTATCTGAGAGATGCAGAATGAGTTCTAGAGCTGTGTGTATCCTCAGTCTCTAGCCCCAACCACCCTGACTTTTGACAGCCTTGTCAGAGGCTGAACCAGGAGGTGGGTCAACCCAATTTGGGGAGATCCCAGTACATTTCCGAGCACAGTTCAAAGTGTTGGTGCTGACCTTTAAAGCCCTAAACAGCTTTGGCCCAGTATACCTGAAGGAGCGTCTCCACCCCCATCGTTCAGCCTGGACACTGAGGTCCAGCTCCAAGGGCTTTCTGGTGGTTCCCTCATTGCGAGAAGGGAAGTTACAGGGAACCAGGCAGAGGGTCTTCTTGGTAGTGGCGCCCGCCTTGTGGAATGCCCTCTCATCAGATGTCAAAGAAATAAACAACTATCTGAAGGCAGCCCTGTTTAGGGAAGTTTTTAATATTTAATGAATTATTGTATTTTAATCTTTTGTTGGAAGTCACCCAGAGTGGCTGGGGAAACCCAAGCAGATGGGTGGGGTATAAATAAATTACTACTACTACTACTACTACTACTACTACTAGGACTGTCTCAGTTTGGCCCGGACAAAGCTCAGATACACTGAAATGCACAACCCTAGTGAGCTCCTATTAGAATGCCTAAATATCAGATAGATCAGGCATCCCCAAACTGCGGCCCTCCAGATGTTTTGGCCTACAACTCCCATGATCCTTAGCTAACAGGACCAGTGGTTGGGGAGGATGGGAAATGTAGTCCAAAACATCTGGAGGGCCGAAGTTTGGGGATGCCTAAGATAGATCATGCATCCCTTATTGATCCTCCATCCCTTCCATGTGACCAAGGGCAAGAATGTGGAAAGCTAAAAGCACGGAAAACCATGCAGCAGAACACTTCATGGCTGACCCTTTTCAAATGAAGCTTTGCAAGCCCCGTTATTATTATTGATTTATTTAATTTATGAAATTGTCTCCCATGGACCACCTCAAAGTGGTTTTTCAATGCAACAAAAAATATCTCCAAAACAATGGTACGTCTCAAAGGGATTTTAAACAATTGCACATATAAAAACAACTAAATAAATTACATATATAGAAAGGATAAACAATGGTATTTATTTAAAAACAAGCAGTTGTATACTTAAAAGAAATTTAAAGAAGTCCAGGTACCAACCTGGGGGGGGGGGATACCCACTTGGAAGGTATTGCTGAAAGAGGAAATGTATTATGATATAGAAACATTTTTGTCAATCCCTTTTCTTAAATGCTCCATCCCCGTCCCCCGACATATCGCCCATTCAGTCTTACAATTTAGACCCAACAAAAATTATGAATATAACTGGTGGTGAAAACAGTCTATAACAATGTATGGTGGAGGAAAAGTCAAATAATTATTACCCACTGGCCTTCAGCTTCCGTGACAACAACTCACTTCTTACAACAGCAGCCACTGCAGATTTAGTCAAAATAATATTGATCAGACAAATGCAATCCGATTAATGAACCCTTAGACTGCCTGGAGGTGCAGGCCTTTCCATAACCTCGTACCATAAGAATAATGAAAACCACGCGCTTGGTATTTTAAGAAAACAACACAAAAGTCAACAGGGAAAGGGTCACATTTTAAGATACCAAAAAGGCCGGCAAATGTCAGACAGTGTTGGGGAGAAAGAGTTCATATCATAGCAAGCTGATGTCTGCTAGCATTGTTTGTAAATGCCTTGATTATGGCTAGAACAGAACCCTGCTGTTCCCTTTCTGTTCCTGGAATTGGAAGGACAATAGCAGCCCCCACCCCACTCCAAAAGAAAAGGAGCTTAGCTATCAGTTGAATGGGGCTGACTTTGTGAGATAATCAAGGCCACAACTCTTTGGCCATTCATCCAAGGCAACTCATAATATACATATTTGTTATTGTTATCACCTTGATTGTTGGTGGCCCCAGGGGCTAATTTAGCTGTATTCCCTATACAGTCGTACCTCGGGTTACGAACCGCTCGGGTTGCGAGCAGTTCGGGTTACGAACTCCGCAAACCCGGAAGTGTTGTCGTCGCGCGTGCGTTCCGCGCATGCGCTAAAATGGCGCTCGGTTTGCGACCTTTTCAGGTTACGAACTGCGATCCGGAACGGATCGTGTTCGTAACCCGAGGTACTACTGTACTCCCTATATCTGTGGGAGGAAATGGACGCCTGTTGCAGCCCCTTGTGCTCAAGCCACCATTGTGTGGCAAGGCCCCGGGACCCGCCAGATGGGCGGGGTATAAATAATAAAATATTATTATTATTATTATTATTATTATTATTATTATTATTATTATTATATTCCCTCAGAAATAAACACACAGACACAAGTATGTTGGGTTAATGGGATAAATTAGGCCACAACTTTATTGGTTACAGATGTAATAATAATAATAATAATAATAATAATAATAATAATAATAGGTTCCGGTTTCCGCCTGCAGGAATGGCGGACCTGTTTTCCATCTCTCTGACCTTCGTAAGGAATTTGGCGGTTGCTAGGGGAGTAAATGGCAACCCCCTACCCTCTCCGGGGGTTACGGAGAGGGGCCGCTGGCCCGCGATGCCCCCAGACCCACTCCGACTGTTTTTGGAGTGGGGGGAGCTTGGGCTGAGCACTTACGACGGCCAGGACTCCCGGACGCTAATCTGCATGGCGGGGATTTCCATGGTTAAAGAAGAAAATTAGGCTTAAATCTATGGACATACTTCAGAAGGAGGGGAAGAAGCGCTGTTTACTGCTGAGAATTTTATGCTGCTGAGCGAGAGGAGTCAAAGAATGTACGGCATCTGGAAGAAGGATTGATGGGGACGGAGCGATAAGGGAAGCAAGTTTTTATTTTTTCTTCATATTGTTGCCTCGTATCTTCCCGGACGCGATGTCCTGGCTTGTTTGGAGTGAAAGAGAAGCAAAAGACTGTGTGAGTTGAACTCTATAGCTGTTGTTACTGAGCATATTTCTTAAAGATGTGAAGTTGCCGATGAGAAAAGCCCCCCCCTAGTCAGACGGAAGGAGTCCTGGACGCGTTCGGAGGATTTATGAGCTGTGACGCACTTTAAATTGGAGCAGCGACCTGAAGCTAAGTTCAGCTATAGGGCAAGGAGATCCATTAATTTACCAAGAGTTCATGGTTGGATGTTTGGGTCTCCTGCCTGAAAAAGCTGTAAATTCTATAAAGATAAATAAATCGTAAATCTTCATGGCTATGAGAGAAAATGAAAGTGATTTGAGCCTTTTAAGATGGCGCTGCTACTCCGTCGCAACAGGGAGCTCCACTAAGAAGATTTATGGGGAGGCTGGACTGATTAACTCACACAGGAGAAAGAACATTTGTGAAACTTCGTTTGACATTTATCTCAGCAGCTGGAACAATTGGATGAAAGTGGAAAACATCTAGGTGACTGTAAGGGGAAGATTTGGAATATTATGAGCTTGGAGGACGATTTGAACTTTAGAAATAAGACGGCAGTGGACAGTTGCGAGGAATTCCCAATTTCTTGAAGCATGGGAACCCAAAAATAAATTATTTAGATGATTTGGCATAACATTCGGTTTGATTGATATATATATGTGTATAATTTGAAATATTGAATGTGATATAATTGGTTTTAATTGGAAAATTAATAAAAATATTTTTTTAAAAAAATAATAATAATAATAATAATAATAATAATAATAATAATAATAATAATTTATTATTTATACCCCGCCCATCTGGCCGGGTTCCCCCAGCCACTCTGGGCGGCTTCCAACAAAACATTAAAATACAGAAATCAATCAAACATTACAAGCTTCCCTAAACATTACAAGCTTCCCTCTGGTGGGAGGGCATTCCACAGGGTGGGTGCCACTACCGAGAAGGCCCTCTGCCTGGTTCCCTGTAACCTGGCTTCTCGTAGCAAGGGAACCGCCAGAAGACCTGTGAGCGGTTTGACTTAGGCAATTGGGTGAAGCAAGACTATATCCTGACTCCTGCCCATCCGCAGGAGTCTCATAAGGGTCAACCTCCGATAGGGGGAGCCCTATGATATGCATCAATTAAGAGCACCCCAGGGTTACCAATGGGGTCGTGACATGGCCATAGCCCATGCCCAGGTTTCAGACAGGAACCACACTCCCAGATCCCTTTAACGGGACACCCTTAATGTGGAGGGGAAGGCCATGGCAACAACTGCCCCTCCCATGACAAGGCTTAAGGTAAAGGTAAAGGGACCCCTGACCATTAGGTCCAGTCGTGACCGACTCTGGGGTTGTGGTGCTCATCTCGCGTTGTTGGCCGAGGGAGCCGGTGTACAGCTTCCAGGTCATGTGGCCAGCATGACAAAGCCACTTCTGGCGAACCAGAGCAGTGCACGGAAACGCCGTTTACCTTCCTGCCAAAGCGGTACTTATTTATCTACTTGCACTTTGTGCCTTCGAACTGCTAGGTTGGCAGGAGCTGGGACCGAACAACGGGAGCTCACTCCGTCACGGGGATTCAAACTGCCAACCTTCTGATCGGCCAGCCCCAGGCTCTGTGGTTTAACCCACAGCGCCACCCGCGTCTCATGACAAGGCTTACCCAATGCCTAACCTTACAAAGTTGTGACGATTGCTACTAGGTAGGTGAAAACCAAATGGCTGGTTCCAATTTGCCTAGTGGAAAAATTCCTACCCGGCCCCAACAACCAGGCAACCAACATTAGTCATAGCAAGGCCATGGTCATGCAATGCAAGAAAAGAGGGTGGGTGGGCTGGGAGATCTGACGAAGGAGACGAATAGAGATTGCACTCCCCAGGCGTGCTCCCCAGCCCGATTGGTCAGCCGTGGAGTGTGACACGGTGGCTGGGAGTCCTAATGACATGGGCAACATCCCTCCGCCCACAGCTGGGTAACTGGGAGGTCCCAGGTCACCGCCCACAATCCAAAAAGGGAAGCCATTCTCCTGGGCAGTGAGAATGGAGCACACATGGCAAGCAGGGGCGTAGGAAGGGTGGGGCGATAGGGGTGCTCCGCCCCGTGCAGTGTGATCCTGAGGGCGCCATCGCGGCTGCCCCCACCGGCGCTGGGCACCCCTGGGGGTTCCTATGCCCAGAACGCGCAACACGCCTCTACAGGTGGCGTGCCCCGCCCCTAGAACGCGCACCAGCTCCGCCCCCGCCTGCTCTCTGCCCCCGGTGCCGGAGTATGAAGCTCTGCCACTGATGGCAAGGCATCCCTTTGGGGAATTCCTCCTGGCTGCCTGGGTAGCTGGTTTGAGTGCCCAACAGCTGCTGCATCCCAAATTGGCCAAGCAGTGGCCTCTCCTGGGGGTGTGCCTCGCAGGCTGAGAGGGCATTGGCTGCAAATGTGCCCTCACAGCTGATGAGGCATAAAAACTGGGAGTGCTCTCCTGCCTCAGCACAGTTTGTGTGTTATTCTGAAACCTCTAGTTGTGCATCTAATACTTATTTAGTTATTTATATAATGCTTATGTAGTTATCTTGTAAGAGGGGAAGCTTGCAGCCAACATAAATTCATAGACTGGGCATCCTTGGATCCATTAATTAAAATGGGTCTATTGTGAGCACATCTTACTTGGATACAACCTTGTTCTTCAAGGCAAGCATTAGTTCCTAGCAAAAAGTTAAATTCCTTTGTATTTGGCCATCTTTTTTTATCTAGTTGCAAGAGCTGGCAAATTGTTTCTTCAAGGCGGCTGGCGATATTGGCAGGGTGGCTTGCAAAATGCGTCAGGGGAAATGGTAAAATGAACAAAAATGTCATGGGTAATTGTTGCTGGATATGGTTCATTCATACCGACACCCACAACCCCTCCCCAAAGAAAACGCTTCTTGGAATATCTGATGAATAGATTAGATTTGGCTCTTGGTGGGCACAGGTGCACTTAGATCTTACCGCGTCAAACGCTGAAGAATGATTCAAACAATTGGGACCCAGGGCACACCAGGCAAGCTCCAGGGCTGCACTTCAATGCCCAGAACCCAAATGATGCATTTTTTGAATTCTTCAGGTCAATTTGCTGCTGCTTCCAGCAGACAATGTACCCACCCCCAGCCACAAAAAAACTAGTAATTAAAAAGAAAATTGCTTGGGATTTGGGATGTGATTTCTTTTATATAATTCTAAAGAGGAGTCACAACACTGCTCTCGCCAATTTTGTAGGGTGGGTAGCAACAAGCCTTTAGAACAGAAGAAGCTGCCTTATACATGTGGGATGGAACACTGGGGCAGACAAGTCACAACAGTTCCTAGAGTGTCCACTAACAGGAACTCACCTGGAGGGACACCTGACTACAGGTCAGTTCCTGTTCCCTCAGACATGCAAATGAGTTGGATTAGACAAAAGCCCTAGCCTGCAATCACTCTCTCTCTTAGCTACTTCCTCCTTCGATGGGGACACATCTCCAGAGAATCTCCAGTTAGCATGGTTCTCACTCTAGGCCTGCAGCCAAGAGTGAGACCAAATGGAGTCTTACTTTACTAAGTAGTCTCTAGATGTATATATACTTGTAACTTTTCTAAGCAAGCCTGCCTTTCTGAGATTATGCTGTAACTCAGGATGAAACTGTAAGTAAACTCTATCTTATTTTATAAACACTGTGTTGTGTATTTCTTTTAAGAGGGACAAAGGGGACCTTTGCCAGGAAGTGTAATATTGTTATAGAGATTCTAGCGAATCTAACGCACATGCTTTGCTGCGCACAAAAGGGGAATGTCACTCTGCTAATATTGGAAGCTTGCTAACACAAGCTTGGATAGGATCTATCTAATAATATATCCTAATCCACATCCCTAACATTCCCATAAAGGGTTATGGGCCCAGGACTGCGTATTTTTGTGTATTTTTGAAGGATTGCTTTGGATTGTGATTTTGAACTGAGTAGGATTTTTCAGTTAGAACTTCCTGGTGAGCACATGGTCTATTGTTCTCCAGTGTGCCTAGGGGATTAGCTACCCCTCCCCTCCCTCAGAGTTTACAGCACTGAGAACTCAGAGGCAGTGAAGATTATTTTGCATTTTGAGATATTTTTAGAGATTTTGATTTTGGAATTTTTGGCAAATTTTTGAATTTTGAGAAATTTTTAGAATTTTGAGATTCCAAGATGGCTTTTGCAGATTTTGATAGTGGAGTTAAGCCAGGATTCATGGCTCTAGATGATGACAATTATGTATTTTGGAAACAACACCTGATAGCATTTTTAGATGCAAGGAATGTTTTGGATGCCATTGAAAAACCTATGCCTACTGGCACAACAGCAGAGGATTTAGCCAAGATAGCAACTTGGAAACGCATGAACAGCGAGGCCAGATACATAATTTTGAGTGGACTTCGCAACAGGCATCTAACATCAGTTAATAGCAAAGATGATGCAGCTAAAATCTTAAAAGATATTGAGCGCAGGTATGGAGCATCTACTAAGAACTCCTACAGGAATTTGATGAGCAAATTAACTGCGCTGAGGATGAATTCAAGAGAAGAATTCACTGACCATATCAGCAAATTTAGTGAAATTGTTCAGAGGATTGATCTTACTCCTAAAGCCCTTGATGAAGAAACAAAGGTTTCATTTTTGATAGCATCTCTAGGACCAAGCTTCAGTTCATTCAAGAGTTGCATGGATCACAAAAAGGACCTGACTTTTGAAGAACTGATTGATCATTTGAGAGAGGAATGCAGAGATTACCTTGATTCTTTAGAAAGGAATACAGGGAGAAAGGACACTAATTATGCTTCCAAGCATTTTCAAAGGTCCAGACAAACGCCAAAGGAAATAATTTGCTTTAACTGCAATTTAAAAGGGCACATGGCGAAGGAATGCCGGGCACCTAGGAATAAATCCCGCCCCTTTCCACCAAAAGGCGAAAAGAAGGGGGGTCGTGGGCGTGCAATGATATTGCAAGAAAGAAATGTAGCTTTCCAGAGCTGTGAAGGAAAGCGCAATAAGTGGCTTCTGGACAGTGCAGCAAGCAGCCATTTCTGTTATAAAAGGGAATATTTCAATGAAATAGACAATAATAAACAGTCTGAGATTGAAATTGCTGATGGAAATGTTATAAAGTCAATAGGTGCAGGATCTTTGAACTTGAATTTCAAAGTGAACAATGAGTCTTTTGATACTACAGTGAGTAATGTTAAGTATGCACCAAAGCTGAACTGTAATCTAATAAGTGTGTCTAGCTTGGACAAGAAAGGTTTTGAAATTATATTTAAAAATGGACAATGCAATGTGATAAAAGATGGTGAAGTGTTTATTCAAGCCAAACTAATCAATGATGTGTATGAGATTGATATTTCAGAGAATGAGTCTGCAAGGGTTGCACAACCCAGCAGAAAGGATCAACCAGATCTGGAACTCTGGCACAAAAGGCTTGGACACAGGGACACCAACGTTATCCTGAAAATGCAGAAGGAAAATCTGGTAAAAGGTCTACAGGTAAAGAATTGCAGTACACCAATGCCAAACTGTACAACTTGCATAACTGAAAAGGCAGTCAAGCCTTCCTTCCCACGTTGTACAGAGAAGAGAAGCACAAAAGTCATGGACACTGTTCATACTGACCTATGTGGTCCGCTGAATGTACCTTCCCTAGGAAACAATAAGTACATTCTGATATTTATAGATGACTTCTCAAGATATTGTGTTGGATATTTTCTAGAGGAAAAGAGTCAGACACCGGAATTGTTCAAACTGTACTTAAACATGGTGAAGAACAAATTCCAGAGAGCTCCTTCCACCTTAATTTCGGATAATGGTGGAGAGTTTTGCTCACGGCAGATGAAGGCCATCATGGCACAAGAAGGCATAGCACATGTAACTACAGTTGCTTACACGCCTCAACAGAACTCCATTGCTGAGAGAAAGTTTAGGTCTATTATGGAGATGACAAGGTGCATGTTAAAAGAGGCCAACTTGTCACAGAAGCTATGGGGTGAAGCGGCGAATACGGCGATTTATTTGCAAAACAGATTGCCTACAAAGGGTGCAGAACGCACACCATTTGAACTTTGGCACGGGAGAGTCCCAAGTCTGCAGCACATACGTGTGTTTGGAAGTGTCTGTTATTACCACGTGCCCAAAGAGCGCAGACACAAGCTTGACTCCAGAGCAAAAGCAGGTATCCTGGTTGGATATGCTCCTGGAGGAAAGGGATATAGAGTTCTAGATCCAAAGAGTGGCAGAGTAGACCCATACCATGTGGTTCATTTTGATGAACTAGGAAAGTTTGATACAAAGAACACTGTTATTGACTGTTCTAGAGAGTCACCAGATGAAGAGTTTATAAGTTTTCCTTTAGCACAAGGAACTAATATACCTTCTAGTGTCACAACACCCCCTACAGGCGACACCCCAGAAGATGCAGAGGTCCAGACCCCTGGCGGCACCAGAGACGAAGAGGAGGAGCTGTACGTGGACATGCCAGCGTTGGAGGAGGATGAGGATGCTGATGCGGTTGCACAACCAGAGGTCAGATGCTCATCCAGAACCAACAAGGGCGTTCCGCCACTACGACTGTCCTACTTTGCAGGGTCGGCGTCTCCACCAGAACCTTCCACTTGGGAAGAGGTAGAGCAGATGCCAGCCACCGAAGCCAGTCTCTGGAGGAAAGCCGCGCAGGAAGAGATTGACGCACTGCACAAGAACAAGACCTGGACACTCACAAAATTACCTGCTGGTAAGAAAGCAATTGGGAGCAAATGGGTGTTCAAGGTTAAAAGGGGTTCAGAAGGGGAGGTGCAACGTTACAAAGCAAGACTAGTGGCACAAGGTTTTTCACAGCAATATGGCCACGACTATGACCAAGTCTTTGCACCGACAGTAAGATACAGTAGCGTAAGATTACTTTTAAGCATCGCAGCATCAAAAGGGATGGAGGTGAAACACATCGATATAGCTACTGCGTTTTTGCATGGGGAAATTTCTGAAGAAATTTACATGAAGCAGCCTAAAGGTTTTATAAAGCCAAATGAGGCACATTTGGTTTGCAAGCTTCAAAAGGGACTGTATGGTTTAAAACAAGCAGCCAGAGCCTGGAACTTGAAATTGCATGGAATGCTGGTGAAACTTGGGTACAAGCAAGGTGAAGCTGACAAGTGTTTGTACACTAAGCAGAGTAATGGACAATTTTCTTATATTCTTGCCTTCGTTGACGACCTTTTAATCGCAACGTCAAATGACAAGGATTATAAAAATGTAGTCCAGCACCTCAACAAGGAAGTGCAAGTGAAGGAATTAGGACCAGTTGAGTATTACCTTGGGATTCAAGTGGAAAGAGAACAGGATGGTTCATTTCTACTCAATCAGAAGCAAAAGATAATTGAACTGTTGGAGAGTATGCAATTGCAGGATGCAAAACCCGTCGACACCCCGATGGCTACAGACTTCTTAAAGAACCAAGAGGATTCGAAGCTGCTGCCAAACAACACCGAGTATCGTTCAGCAATTGGTAAACTTTTGTATTTAGTTACCACATGCAGACCTGATTTAGCCAATGCAGTAGGGATTCTCAGCAGGAAAGTGAGTAGTCCCACTGAGCATGATTGGGTTGGTGTGAAGAGGGTGGTTCGATATCTTAAGGGTACAATGGATTGTAAATTAAAGTTACCAGCTGTCAGTGACCCTAAGCTCATTGGGTACACTGATGCTGACTGGGCGGGTGATAATTCTGATTATAAATCCACAAGCGGGCATGTCTTTATGTATGGGGGCGGAGCTATCACATGGGGCAGTTATAAACAGAAATGTATAGCTTTATCGTCTACAGAATCGGAATATGTTGCGGCTACAGAAGCGTGCAGAGAGATTTCCTGGCTGGACCAACTCCTAACAGACTTTGGCGTGGAGAGAAAGGAACCTATAAGCCTGCTGGAGGACAACCAAAGCTGTCTAAAGCTGGCGCAGAATGAGAAGTTCCTAGCACGCTCAAAACACATTGGGGTCAGGTACCACTACGTTCGCCAGATGATACAAGATGGGCTTGTCGAGCTGTCGTACTGCTGCACATCGGAGATGACAGCAGACATCCTAACAAAACCCCTGCCAAGACAGAGTTTCCAGAACCTGCGTGTCAAGCTGGGACTCTTGGGTGGTTGAATAAAGTTGCTTATGTTTTGTTTTGTATGTAATGAATGTTGTGAATTGCCTGAGAAGGGGTTTGTGGGATGGAACACTGGGGCAGACAAGTTACAACAGTTCCTAGAGTGTCCACTAACAGGAACTCACCTGGAGGGACACCTGACTACAGGTCAGTTCCTGTTCCCTCAGACATGCAAATGAGTTGGATTAGACAAAAGCCCTAGCCTGCAATCACTCTCTCTCTTAGCTACTTCCTCCTTCGATGGGGACACATCTCCAGAGAATCTCCAGTTAGCATGGTTCTCACTCTAGGCCTGCAGCCAAGAGTGAGACCAAATGGAGTCTTACTTTACTAAGTAGTCTCTAGATGTATATATACTTGTAACTTTTCTAAGCAAGCCTGCCTTTCTGAGATTATGCTGTAACTCAGGATGAAACTGTAAGTAAACTCTATCTTATTTTATAAACACTGTGTTGTGTATTTCTTTTAAGAGGGACAAAGGGGACCTTTGCCAGGAAGTGTAATATTGTTATAGAGATTCTAGCGAATCTAACGCACATGCTTTGCTGCGCACAAAAGGGGAATGTCACTCTGCTAATATTGGAAGCTTGCTAACACAAGCTTGGATAGGATCTATCTAATAATATATCCTAATCCACATCCCTAACATTCCCATAATACAGAGTCACATCATACGCCTATCGTGGTCAGCACTGACTACATTGATAGAGAGACACTTAACTGGGATTTCAAACAAGGTGCTCCCCCAAGCCTGCCTAGAGCTGTTGAGGATTTAATCAGGGACAATCTACAGCTTAAGTGGATGGATAGATAGATGATAGATGGATAGAGTCATAACTCATGTTGCGTCCGCTTCAGGTTATGTGTTTTCATGTTGTGTACCAGAATGGGTTACTTCCAGGTTTTGCTGCTCGTGCATGCACAAAAGCACTAAATCGTGCGTCTGCTTCAGGTTATGTGTTTTCATGTTGTGTACCAGAATGGGTTACTTCCAGGTTTTGCTGCTCGTGCATGCACAAAAGCACTAAATCGTGCAGCGCACATGCACAGTTGCGGCGTTTCAGCTTGCATCAGTTCTGTGTTGCGGACGGGCCTCCGGAACGGATCCTGCCCGTAACATGAGGTTCCACAGTAGATAGATACACACATGCATAGATGGACAGACAGGTATAAAAGCAGAATCTGGAGGTGTAATAGGACAGGGGTGCCAACTTGATTTTAAAAATGGTGGGCAGGTAAGCCCTGCCCCGTATATTCTCTCACAAGATGCGGCATGCACACCCAATTTTAATGGCAATTTGATTGGGTGGGTCAAAGGGACCTCAGCCCCTAGGAGTTGGCTGTTATGTAACAGTATATTTTTTTGTAAAGGGGGCTATGGTACATCTATCACCCCCTCCCTTCAGAGCAGCATCTATAGAGGACCTTGGAATACCCTAGATGAACACTATCTAATCAATAAGATGAATGGGAAGAAGCATACAGAAGACATTTTAAATGAATGCATGTCTTGAGAACTCACTTATGTTTAATATTATAAAATCAAGCTGTTGGGGGGGGGTATTTTCCATGGATTATATAACAAACTTTGTGTGTTGGGGGGGGGCGCATAGCTCAGTCTTAGAAGGTCGCTGGTATCTCCAGGTAGGGCTAGAAATGTTTCCTGCCTGAAAGAAAAAATCCTGGAGAGTTGCTGCCCGTCAGTGTAAACAGAACTGAGCTAAATGGATCAATAGTTTGACTCACTATAAGACAGCTTCCTGTGTCTCTGCTGCCCCCCTGTGGCTGCCTTGGGGGTGTAACACACAATTTCTCAATTCCTATGTCTCTGCTGCCATCTAGTGGCCAAATATCAGCAGACGCACGCAAGATGTTCCTCAATATTTCAGGGGCAAATACGTTGAGCATATTTTTCCTCTTTCTCTTCTTTCTCCAACTTATCAGAAAAATAGAGTGCAGGAGTTCCTCCCTCCATTGGGCAAGGAGCAGCCTGTGTTCTCAAACGCAACATCATTCTGGTGCAAGAGGGACATAAATCTACCTTAGAAGTCACACTCGGTAGCTCCAGATTTGCCAGTTTTTTGCAGGAGAGGGTTTTTTTTTGGGGGGGGGAGGCTGTAGCTCAGTAGTAGAGCATCTGCCTTGCATGCAGTAGATCCCAGGAATGATCCCTAGCTGCTGTCGGTGGAACTGGAAGAGAACCTTACTCTTGCAAACCACTCCAACATTCAGAGATGCTGGGAGCTGCAAGTCAGCAATATCTGGAGGGCCAAAGGTTCCCTACAGCCAGCCTAGAGGTCAGTCAAATCTATTATTCTTAAAGTGCTGCATATATATTATGATCACCACCACGGCACCCACACACCCACATTGGCCTTCTCATCTCCCATGCCCACTGAAACTACGCTTGAAAGAAGTATACTAGTGCGCCAAACAGAATGGACTATGTAAGGGGTACGCTTGGCTGCAAGGTTCATGGTGCCCATTACATTCTCTCCAAACTTCATGGACCCTGAAAGATTGATGACCCCTGAAATAATCCTGCACCAGAAAAATTCTGGGCTCCCACACACTTCCTAACGGATCCTTCTCCTGAATCTGTTATACCAGCATGGTGAGCTATATTTCATTCACACACCAGTGGACATGATGTGACATGACAAACATCATTGGACCATGTTACTAACCCAGCCAGCCTTTCCACACAAGCCGGCTTCTGTTCCCCCATGATTCCCCATGCAAACAGCAGGAAATAGGTGAATGCCAGTATTTTGCACCAAATATCTCCACTTCACTCCTGGGATTTTCCAAGTTAAAGGAGCTTTGAATCAAATCACATGGAAATGAACACTAAACATGACTTTTCTGGAAGCAGCTTTTACATTGTGTGAAAGCTCAAACACAATGTGGGAATTAATAGTTGGGGAAACGTCAGAGAAATGGAATAAACGGTTGTGTGAATGTAGCCGGTGTCCTCCAAAAGCAAATCCTTCATTTGTTTGTCTCTTTTCTGTCTCCTCTTCCCTGCTGCTTTGATCATTTCAAGCTGTTTCTCACTTGCTTTTCTTTCAAGTCTTTCCTTTCCTCATGTCTAAGCATAAATTTCTCCAGGCTATCCTGGGACTTTGTAAATCTTCCTTGCAATTTGTTGCTGTTGCTGCTGCTACCAAGCCCCGCTCCCTTCCATATATCACAGTAAGAATTGCACAGGAGTCAAATACATCTCTCCCCTCTGAGAATTGATGTATGTTTTGTGTGTTCTCTCCATCAGATCCCAAATTGGTTTCCTGGGTGGAGTGACAAAGTGAGGCTGTAAGGATACACATTATTTTTAACGCACACCATAGCTCTCACCTACACCCAATGCCTGAAGCCCCATTTATGGAAGACCCAGGAAAGAAAACGGCAACCTGGGTGATCAGGGAGATGGAGCAACTCCCTTATAAGGAAAGGTTGTAGGGTTGGGGACTTTTTAGTTTAGGAAAAAAAGAGGTGGTGTGATAAAAAAGTTTATAAAATTCTGTATGGCACGGAATAAGCTGGTAGAGAAAAGTTAATTCTCCCCATCTCAAAACACTAGAATTTGTGGGCATCACATGAAGCTGACTGATGGAAGATAGTTAAACTATGGAACTCACCCACACTGGAGGCAACGATGGCTTTAAAAAAGGATTGGACAAATTTGTGCAGGGCAAGGCTATCAACAGCTAGTAGCCATGATAGCTAAGTTCTGCTCTAGAGTTTGAGGCATTATGCCTCTGAATACCAGGCAGAGGGCCTTCTTGGTAGTGGCACCTGCCCTGTGGAACGCCCTCCCATCAGATGTCAAGGAAATAAACAACTATCTGAATTTCAGAAGACATTCTGACGCCAGCCCTGTTTAGGGAAGTTTTTAATGTTTTGTTGCTTATTATTATTATTATTATTATTATTATTATTATTCTGTTGGGAGGCACACAGAGTGGATGGGGTATAAATTATTATTATTATTATTATTATTATTATTATTATTATTATTATTATTATTGCCGGTATACCAGCTGCAGTTTCCTCAGCGCGGATGTAAAATGTGCACATATGAAACTGTTTTGAGTCCCACCACTGGTCCATCTTTCTCACTATTGACTACTCTTATGGACAGTTGACAGACAGACAGCAAAGCTGCAGAAGATGGGTTCATTTAACCAGAGAGAGAGCAAGGACCCTCTTCATGAAAAGTGTGGGTTCCGCCACTGAGCTAAGTATGGGAAATGGTGGCAGATCTCTCAACAAACTTGCTCCGCTTGCAGTTGGAGGGTTGGAGAGGACAGAGGGTGAAGAAAGCTGGTGAGTGGAGAGGGGGCCTCATCGCATCCTTTGGAACTGCCCCCCCCCCCCGGGAAACTCAACTAACCTGCTGTACCTGGATCTGGATCTGGATCGTGCAGCTGAAAGGGACATAGCAGTGGGAAGCCTGAGGAAGTACCATCCACCTTGGGCCTGTCCATGAAAATCAAGTCTACAGTGAGGGACTAGAGTCCACTGTTCCTGTGAACTCTTTTGGTTGTGAGCCTTTTGTGGGTGAGCTGAGAGCAGAGGCAGTTTCAGGGTACCACAACCAGTGCAGTCGCTCTGGGCACTATGCTGTTGGGAGTGCCCAAACAATGCTGTTGAATGGAGCGAGAGAGGAGCGGGGGGGGGGGGGATTTTGCGTCGCATAAGGTGCCCCTGAAATTAGAGAACCCAAAGTCTGCCACTGCTGAGAGTTTGTTGGACCCTGGGTGAAACCCCGGTGGCTGAGAGAAAGCATGTGTCAGGAAAAAAAGAAACTGATACTTATTTATACATATATTAGTAACTTTAATGTGCAATACTTTGTTTATGTTTTCTGTTGTTGCTTCAGTTTCCATGTACACTGTTTAGAGATATTTTTAAGATAGCAAGCTGTGCAACAATTAAAGAATCAAAATTGTTGACATTAGATGAGAGTGATTTTTCAGTGTGTGCAAGCCCATTTTGCATTTTTAATAGATAAAACTCAACAACCTTTAACATAAATCCAGAGGAGAATTCTGCTCCAGAAAGGGGAATTTGTAATGAAAAGAATCATGGCGATGAAAACACCGAAGGATCCCATTCCAAAGACTTAATGCCAGCCTTGAGCCAGAAGGTGGCACCCTAAGACCTTTCAACGCTGAGCCTTTTTAATGCTACACCGTGAAAGGGAGGCTGCCACCTCCTTGTTCAACTTTTTTCTGCTTTTAAAAGTTGGATTTATTGATCGTGCCTGTGACCTGCTGCACTGCTCCTGACCCCTCTTTGCTTGCCTCTCTCCAAGCCCCAGAGGAGTGTGAAAAGTACTGTAGGACTACCAAGCCGAAAGAGGAGAGATGACCTTTTCCAGAGAAGCTGCAATTCACAGCAGCCACCTTCACACAGCATAATCCTGCCTTCAATGGGACTGTGCCTCAGGACCAGCCCTTCAGCTTATGGGGTGCTGCTGCCTGCACCGCCAGCATTAAGACAGGGGTGGATAACGGTTTAGGCTCCTCAGGCCAGCGGCTTTAAAACTACTCTTCTAAAAAAAATTTAAAAAAATACAATAATCCAAAGAGTAAAACCTCAGCCAACCAGTGGAGACTTGTGCATTAGGGCACCAGCCTCGATCTGCTGCTCCCAGTCAGTTCCGACCTGCTTATCTACTTGCTCACAGCTAGTCGAGGGAGTGGCACCGCCTGTCAGCTTCCTCTTCCTTTATCTCAGTGTGCCCTCTTGTAGAACTCAGCAGGCAGGAGGATGGAGGCAAAGCGAGAATGACTTCTCTCGGGCTGTCATTGGCTCTTTGGCGCCACCTACTGCTGGGCTCCCTGTCTTCAGCCCTACCAGCCGCAATAACCACCAGCCACCACTGGAGACATGCAAAATAATAAATCCAAACCAACTCAGTTCAGGGCCAAGGAAGGGGAATCAAATCTAGATGCCTGTGTTCTCTCTTATGGTTGAGCTATTCACTATATATTTTGGGAAATGCTTTGTCTCTCTGTCTGTTTGTTTGTTCTCTAGCAGTTCAGACACCTCTTGAGATAAGGGTCTCTGAACTGGGGGTGGGGTGGCACTCTTCATTGATATTTGGATGGCGAGTGCCATTTTTGCTCAAATGAGTAGACAGAAACATCACTTTGGCATGGTTTTGCACTTCTTTGACATGGTTTCAGCCACTCCTCAAGATATCTCTCTTGGGCCCAGTCTTATTCAACATCTTTATCAATGACTTGGATGATGGGCTTGAGCGCATCCTGAGCAAGTTTGCAGGTGACGCCAAATTGGGAGGGGTGGCTAATACCCCAGAGGACAGGATCACACTTCAAAATGACCTTAACAGATTAGACAACTGGGCCAAAGCAAACAAGATGAACTTTAACAAGGAGAAATGTAAAGTACTACACTTGGGCCAAATAAAAATAAAAATGAAAGGCACAAATACAGGATGGGAGACACCTGGCTTGAGAGCAGTACATGTGAAAAGGATCTAGGAGTCTTGGTAGACCACAAACTTGACATGAGTCAACAGTGTGATGCAGCAGCTAAAAAAGCCAATGCAATTCTGGGCTGCATCAATAGGAGTATAGCATCTAGATCAAGGGAAGTAATAGTACCACTGTATTCTGCTCTGGTCAGACCTCACCTGGAGTACTGTGTCCAGTTTTGGGCACCACAGTTCAAGAACGATACTGACAAGCTGGAACATGTCCAGAAGAGGGCAACCAAAATGGTCAAAGGCCTGGAAACGATGCCTTATGAGGAACGGCTTAGGGAGCTGGGTATGTTTAGCCTGGAGAAGAGAAGGTTAAGGGGTGATATGATAGCCATGTTCAAATATATAAAAGGATGCCATATAGAGGAGGGAGAAAGGTTGTTTTCTGCTGCTCCAGAGAAGCAGACACGGAGCAATGGATTCAAACTACAAGAAAGAAGATTCCACCTAAACATTAGGAAGAACTTCCTGACAGTAAGAGCTGTTTGGCAGTGGAATTTGCTACCAAGGAGTGTGGTGGAGTCTCCTTCTTTGGAGGTCTTTAAGCATAGGCTTGACAGGTATATGTGAAGAATGCTTTTATGATGTTTCCTACTTGGCAGGGGGTTGGACTGGCCCTTGTGGTCTCTTCCAACTCTAAGCTGTTTTGGGCAGTCCATCTTTTACGGAAATCCCTCGCTCCTCCGAGGAATCATTTTATCCCTTGCAAATTGTACAGTGGGGGCTTTGGGCATGAAATGTACATGTGAGATGTTACTGTTCTCAGCTGCTGTTCATCAAGGGAGACGTCATGCAAAATAGCATCAGTTTCCGGAGAAATTATTGTGGCTTGCGGGGAAGAGGCTGACACGAGCCATGTGTGCAAAAGCTGGAATGTAAAAAGTATTTCTCAGTTATGTGCTACCCCAATCACCAAGCAGTGAGAGTCCGGGGGTGCCTGCGCTTTACCCAGAGTTTGGTTTCTTTGCTGTGAAGGTCAGTGGAGATTGTGGTATCTTTAGGATAGATGGCTTTATTGAAGAGATTTATAGAATTGTAGAGTTGGAAGGTACTATCTAGTCCAGTCTCTGGCAATGCAGGAATCTCAACTAAAGCATTCATGACAGATGGTCAACCAACCTCTGCTTTAAAACCTCCAGTGAAGGAAAATCCAAAATCTGAGGCAGTCCATTCCCCTATTAAACAGCTCTTATGGTCATAAAGTTGCACATCTACACATATTTACACATATATACATCCTGGGCATGGGACAATGGGGCTTGCCACATTAGTACACCCATAGATATTGCTCCTCCATTCGATTTCCAGAGAAGCCCCAAAGTCCAGTTTAGGATCAGCACAGAGCAAGCCATCTCTCTCTCCAGCTTCCAGCATTTTTGCTCACATATACACAACAACAACAATGGCCATTTCTCATCTACCTACCAGCCGGGTGAGGAGCATAGGTGAAAGGCTCACTCATTTGCGCTCTCTCTCTCTCTCTCTCTTGATGCAGATGGCAGGTAATGAGCTAATCAGCCAAGGTCATTACCCTGACCAAGGGACTAGCGTGACCTGTTCACTGTCTCCCTCTTATCCATTCTAGCCTCACTGATACAGGATCTGACAAATTGAAAGGGAGCCAGGGTTTCACCATGTATACAGAGGACGAAGAGGAAGGGGACAGGGCTGAGATTTATTCTGTTTATTTATAAAAGTATTTCTATACCACTGTGTCTGTCTATCATCTATCTATCTATCTATCTATCTATCATCTATCTATCTATTTATCTATCTATCTATCTATCTATCTATCTATCTATCTATCATCTATCTATCTATCTATCTATCACAGCAGTTTTGTTTGTGATTTGTTTAGTCCTTTAGTCGTGTCCGACTCTTCGTGACCCCATGGATCAGAGCACACAGTTTACAACAATATAAAAACATAGAAGCAAGCAACAAATTTAGAACTGTTTGATGGATGTGTAATGAGAGCCAAAGCAGATGAGAAGATGCTTTGGGCAGTAAGAAAAGCCCTGCTGGATAAGGGGCGAAGAGGGCTCAGTGGGAGAGCATGTGCTCTGCCTGCAGATTGTTCAATCCCTGCCATCTCCAGGTAGGGCTGCCATGTCTGGAGAGTCGCCACCAGTCAGTGAAGACAACTCTGAGCTGGGTAGACCTACGGTCTGACTCCAAATAAGGCAGCTTCATGGGTTCAAAAGGATGCCACCCTCGGAAACCTTTTTTTCTCTCTCTCTCTCTCTCCAAGCTGACTGCCAGAAGAAGCAGGGTGCCGGAGGGGAGCGCACTAGCTCCCAAACTTTTCTAAAAGGCACTATATTATGAATAAAGTTTGGGGCTCTTTTCTTTTTAAAAACAATTTAAAGAACAGTAAAAACAGATCTGTGAATATGGCTTTGATGCAAATCGAGCCTTTACAGGTGCAAATGACAAATTGTCTTTGTGTTTCATGCATACATTGATAAAAAAACCATGCAGCTTTGAACTTCAAGGGATTGGAAGATATAAAGCAGTAGCATACATTCAAAGTGTTCCGTATCCATTTTGAAGGAAAGAAGGGGTGCACACAGGTGTGTTGTGTGTAAATAGCTCTTAAAGCAAAAACAAACAAGATACAGCACCACCTCATAGTTTCTTTCTTTCTCTCGCTAAGGAAACTGTTCCCTTTGGTGTACAGCGTCTACTGCCAAGTGGGAAACTATGTGATCCCCCCCCCTCACCATTTGCTACTATTAGGGTGAAATGACCAAGGAGAGGAGACAAGATTTCAAGAAGAGTTTATTTTCAACTAAATGCTGTGGTGGGAAGTGTGTGTACATGTGATGGGAGTCCCTTTATACCAGCAGTGGCCCTCAAGGTGTTCTTGGGCTCCAACTCTCATCAGCTCCAGCCAACTTGGCAAGTGGCCAGGGATGGTGGGAATTGGAAGGTCCAACAACATCTAGACGCCACCCAATGCCAAGGTGGGGGGTCCTTTTTGTAGTTGGCAAAGAAATAGGGAGCATGCCACTTGTTTCCAGATCACAGATGATGAACCTGTGGGTCTCCAACTGTTGCTGTTGGGTTCCAAGTTCTATCAGCCCCAGTTGACCCAGTCAACGTTGAGGAATGATGGGAGTTGTAGTCCAACCACATCAGAGGGTCACAGGTTCTCATCCTGCTCCAAAGAAACAAACATCATTTGGAAAGTACTAAGGATGTTATATTTTGAAATGCAGTTGAGAGAGAAAGGAGGAAGTCAACAAGTTTAGATTTAAAGTTAGAATAAGATTGTTTTTGTATTTTGTATTTCTTTTTAATGTATTTTTGTATTATGTAGGTTTTTTTGTATTTTGTCCTGTGTTTGTTCTATATTTGTTTAATGTTTATAAAACCAATAAATATATTGAAAAGAAATAAACATCATTTTTCTTTCTGTCAAGAGACTTGTGTGGCAGCCTCTGAGGCTACCTAGGGGGCAGCCGTAGAAGGGAAAATGGTAGCGATTTTGCTCCACCTATGGCATATCAGGTCCTTGGCAGGTTTGGAAGGTGCCTAAACATAGGCTGAAATGCTATACTCCCTTATGTGGCCGTTAGTCTCATTGACCTAAACTGGGCTTGCATTCGAGGCAACACATGTAGGACTGAACTGTTAGCCTTGACTCCTGTGCTTGGGAACAAGTCCCATTGACTACGCACAGGCTTATGATATGTGCTGTTCATATGACTGGGCGAGTTCTTTTTATTCTCCAACTTTAGGGCGATTTGTGATTTCTGCTTCTGTTTGCTTCAGGCTATACTCTGTAAATGCATCTGACTGTGGCCTCTCAGGTGATCTGATTGAGTAGCTCTAGTGAAAACAACGGGAATACATTTTGAAGCTTGTAGGGCAGCCATCAAGGGCAGCCCCACACCGAGCGCTTACAGTTGCCTAATCTTTAGGAAACTAGAGCATGAACTGCGCAGGGGAGGTTTGGTGTTCCCCCTTTTCTTCCTTTTAAAGGTGCAGTTGTACTATTGACTAGCTATTCTCAATATCCAACACCACACAAGTGGGTTTCCCCTCTATTATGTGCCTCCCCTACCCTCCAGGTGTCCTCCGGGGAAAAATTTAAGGGTGCACAGATGGATGTAGGGGGAGGGAATCTCTCTATTGGAAATGGTGCCTGCTCTGTCAGTAGACGAACACCACTGGATTTCACCCAATATTTATTAGGTGGCTCGAAAAATAAATTCAGAGTAAATTCACGCCTTGTGCTTCTTTTTTCCCTTTGCTTTTTTATTAAAGATTTCTTGGTTTACAAAAGTATGTGCAATGTCTCGTTTTTCAAGTTACATTTTCTACAGATCAGTTTCGCTTGTTGAGACATTAGTGTTACATTAGGAAGACACTCCATGAATAAAAGAGGTTAACAAGCATGTGTGAAGCCATCTTCCCCACACAACCAGGTGGTTTTGTAAGTAGCGTCTTCATTCTGAATCCCCCACCCCACGCGACATACCATTTGGAGAGAAGAGCTGGATTGCCTTCATTTTTTGTGATGCAGCAAACTGAGTATTATTTCCACTGTTTTTAAATGATTACGCACATGCACATGAAAAATAAGTGTGTGTGTGTAAGAGGCCAAGAAACTCTGATTTCACTGGAGTTCCTGATTCTGTGCCTGATTAAACAGCTGCCTACAATTCTAGATAAATCACTTTCCTTGTTTAAGGTTTAAAAATATCAAAGCCTACTCTGTGGCTTTCAAGGTGTTTGGGGAAGCGAAGAATACACTTCAAATGCCAACATTTCAAGTTTTATCCATTTCTACTTGCAGCTGTGCACTGATTTCAACAGCACTCTCCCTCTCCCCCCCCTTTTTAAAAAAAATAACACCCCCCCCCCACAGAGAGAGATCTTTTAAGCCGTGCTTCAGATAATCTATATTTAGCACTAAATAGCACGCTAAATTTTAGAAACATTATGACATAGTGCTTTGGTTCAAATAATTGCTGCCATTATCTATGCCCGATCAGACAGAAAAAGACGACAAAGGCTAAAAGAGCACCAGCTTAAACTTGCCCGGTATCTGTGATCCGGCTAAAATGAAAGTGCTACAACAATGATTCCCAAACCATTTTGAGCTACTGCAGCCTTGGTTCCATAAACTCATCCCCGGTGCTCCCCGACCCTATAAAAACCACTACTAAAGATAATGACGCAATAAAATTCAAAACAAAAACAATGATTTGCACATTTATTTATTTATTAAAACGATTAAGTTTAATTAATTCAATAAAACTGACTAACTTAATCCAGTGATATCAGCTTTTCAAAGTCCAATAGTCAATTTTGCCTTCAACATCCACTTGTTTAGGTAACCCCATTGCCTCCAGGGGGGGGGGATACCGCCCAGTTGGGGAATCACTGTACTACAATAAGCATCTAAGGCAGCCCTCAGGTGGAGAACGGTCTTTTGCCCGACATGAGCCCTGACTGGGCATTTCGGAACACGTTGACTGTAACCATGTAAGGCAACTTAAGGCAAGAAAGTGGGGTCATATTTATGCACTGGTGTGCGGTCCGACAGTGGGGTAGGTCACGTGATTTCCCCCCCCCCCAATGTATCACATTAGAGTCACACATTGCCAAATGCCTCAATAGGACTGTTGCCAAAAACTGCACCACATGCTAATCCTATAAAAAGCCGAAGGGGATGCGTGCAACCGACCAATTTGCCTTTGCCGACCAATTTGCTTTTTTAAAAAATAAATACCCATTTACCTCCCAATCTGAAATATAATCCCCCATTAAAAACTTTGGGGGTTTAGAGAGAAACAAGCAGAGTTTTCAGCTGGCTCCAGATTCCAAAATGCAGAAGTAATTTAAGAGGCTGCAAGCCTGGGATTTAACGTTATCAATATGGAGGCTCACTCCAAATGTAAAAATGGCAGCTCCCTAGATTATAAATTTAAAGTCTGCTTGATATTTCCGCTCAGCGCTGTAACGGGCAGAAGACGGAAAACAGCAGCCTCGTAACTGCAGTTCCAACATCATTCATCTCCGTGTTCGACCGAAGTCCCTTTTGGCTTACACGGTTTAAGTTAAGGCTTTCATTTATTTATTTTTCTGTTTCCAGAAAGAACATTACAAGCAAGGGAACATGAAACAAGCATAAAAGGAGAAGTACTTACAACAAGGGCGCTAGGAAGAAACTTTGAAGCTGTGAGTTTGCTGGAAGAGCGATTAGAATACCCCCTGTGGGCATCAGCCAGCAAGCAGGTGTGTTTATAATTAAACATCAGCAACAAACCCGTAAACCTCAAGTTTTGCCAAGTGTGAGGCTCCGGCAGTTATTAGATATAACACCTTTTACAAGTACAGTACTCCAAGAGGCAAAATATTACAGACACAACAGAAAAAGGGGTTCCCAAAGGATGGATGGCGAGCTTCATTCAGGTGGTCTGCGAATTTACAACCCAAGGCTGCGAGAGGGAACAACCACCGCATTCATACTGATGTTTAATTGTAGTTTATCGTCTATTTCTGATACTGCATTTTATTTTGAGACAAGCTGCATTGTTTGGAATTCAAACTGTAATTCAATTAAATGTGACAGGTAAAATAAGAAAAAAAGAAATTAAAATATCAGTGTGTCCTGCACAGTCCATTACAATTGCTAAAAAGGCTTCTTCTTTTTCCTTTTTTTGCACCCAGGGATGGCTTAAGGTCCCTTCCAACTCTATAATTCTGTAATAGAACATAATGTAGGAACAGGGGTCAGATCATTGGGCCATCCAGCTCAGCACTGTCTGTACCAGGAGTGGGGAATCTCAGGCCCAGGGTCTGAACGTGGCCCTCCAAACCTCTCTATTCGGCCCTCAGGACTTTCCTGGGGCCATACTTCTGCGCCTGCTCTACCTCCACCACAAGTGGTTTTGCTTGGCTGGAATGCATATTTGCACGTTGATAATTCCTCTAGATTGCCTGGGTGGAGGGCAACAACCCCAAAGAATCCTGGGAACTGAAGTCTCCCTTCCACAGAACTAAAATACTCAGCACCCTTAGCAAACTACAGTTCCCATGATTCTTGCTGGGGGGGGGGGAGGGTCATGTGCTTTAAATGTATGGCGTGGATCTGCCTTAAGATGTTCCTACATCCGGGTTAGCAAAGAAGGGTTGATTCCCGACATGTTCCTATTTTACCAGTGTTAAAAGAAGTGCAAAGAAGCCTGTCTCCTCGCTAGTACCTGGTCTCTCCCATCAGACGACTCTGGGGAACCAGGAAAGGATCACCACTGCAAACAGGAGGACAAGTACCACGTCCCTAAATAAATGTTTTGCAGTGTAGCTCCTGGACTTATGGACATAGCCATGAGATTTAAACCACTCGACTGATTCTTCAATGCTGTGCGGACATGGCGCGTACCCCAGCTCCCTCTTGGCCTTTTCCAGGCTGAAATAATGAGAGACGCCAGTTTTGTAAACTTCTGTGCGAGTGAGGAAGGGCTGGAAGTTATATAAGCGCCCGACCACGGAATGCACCATCTCGGTGAGAAATGCGAAGAAGTAAACAACAGACAGAGGGAGGCGGTAAGTCGGAAAGGGGTAGCCTAAGCCTTCTATGAGAGGCCGGAAAAAATCAAAGTTGTTGATCGGCCTGCCATCGGAAATGAAGTAAGCTTGACCAGCTGACCTGTGACCCTTACTATCTCCCAGAGCTTCGGAAGCTAAGATGTGAGCTTCCACCAAGTTGTCCACATGTACAAAGTCCATTAGGACTCCGGGATCCCCATACAGGAACTGAAACCAGCCCTGTTCGAGGTAGCCAACGATCCTCGGCAGATGTCTCTGCTCTCCGGGCCCATAGATGGCGGCAGGTCTCAAGGCACAGGTCCTCAGCAACCCTCGCCCTCCCTCGAGGGAGCTTCCGTTTGCTTCCAGAACCTTCATCTCAGCTAAGGCTTTGGTCCTGGAGTAATGGTCAGGGTGGAGATGAAGAGGGAGATAAGGCAGAGACTCATCCCCGTTTTCGATCACTTGGCCCCCAAACACCACATTGTAGGTGCTCGTGTAAACCAGCCTTGAGACGCCCACTTTCCTGCAAGCTTCGATTATGTTTTCTGTCCCCTTGAGGTTGACGTCTTCTATAAGTTTTCGGTTCAGCTGTTCCCGGCCAGACATCCCATAGGAAGCAATATGGAAGACGCAGGTCACGCCTCGGAGCGCCATTTCCACTTCGGAGACCACGCAAACATCACCCTGCACAAATTTCACTCCTTGTGGCATCGGTTGGATGGGCTCGGTGATATCAAAGAGGATGACATCTACTCCCTTCTTGGAAAGGGTACCACCTAGGCTGGAATGTGACAGGCAATGAAAGTTACTAGCAAGGAAACCTGGAACACAAGAGGCTCCACCAGAAGGATGGAAGAAATCAGTAAGTATTTGACGGCAGCTGAGTTTCTCTGAAACCCTACAGATTTCATTTCACTTTCAGTTGGCACACTGCCTTTCCAGATACACAAGGCAGTTTAAAAGCCGTAGAAAAAACAACATATGAAAATTGCACATCCTATTAGAATCCAATCCAAATATTAAAATATATGACTTTGAAACAAACACCTTACATCAAATAAGGTAATATTCCATACCAGTTAGAATATATTATTGCGCAATCAAAGGAACTCTCAAAACACCAGCAAATAATAATTAAACAGAAATCTACCTAACACCCCCATTTTCACTCAAAGGGGCTTTTCACGGTTCTACTGGTAATAACTACGCACTCTGCAGATTTTAATCAGAAGACCGACCCAACCTAAGCTTCAGTTGATTGAACTGGTGGGAATCAAAATTATGAAATTACAGGTAGCACATCTGCTTTACATGCAGAAGGTCCCAGAGTTCAAACCCTGGCATCTACAGGTAGGGCTGGGAGAGGCTCCTGCCTGAAACACTGGAGAGCTGCTGCCAGTCAGTGCAGACAATACAGAGCTAGAATTTGAAGACTGAAGTGGGACCTTCTGCATGCATCTATCACTGAGCTACAGCCTTTCCCCATAGCTGTATAGTGTGTGTGTGTGTGTGTGTGTGTGTGTGTGTTGGTGAGGGGAGAAAGAAATTAGAATCATAGAATCATAGAGTTGGAAGAGACCACAAGGGCATCCAGTCCAACCCCCTGACAAGCAGGAAACAAAGCATTCCTGACAGATGGCTGTCAAGCCTCTGCTTAAAGACCTCCAAAGAAGGAGACTCCACCACACTCCTTGGTGTCAGGAAGTTCTTCCTAATGTTTAGGTTATTTCTTGTAGTTTGAATCCATTGCTCTGTGTCCGCTTCTCTGGAGCAGCAGAAAACAACCTTTCTCCCTCCTCTATATGGCATCCTTTTATATATTTGAACATGGCTATCATATCACCCCTTAACCTTCTCTTCTCCAGGCTAAACATACCCAGCTCCCTAAGCTGTTCCTCCTAAGGCATCGTTTCCAGGCCTTTGACCATTTTGGTTGCCCTCCTCTGGACACGTTCCAGCTTGTCAGTATCCTTCTTTAACTGTGGTGCCCAGAACTGGACACAGTATTCCAGGTGAGGTCTGACCAGAGTGGAATACAGTGGTACTATTACTTCCCTTGATCTAGATCAGGGGTCCCCAGACTTACCGGCGTTTGGGCCGGTTCCCACCACGCCGATCGCGCGGCGGGCCGGAGGACGGGGGAGCGCGTGCCTGTGCGGGCCGGCAGGCGGGGGAGTGCGCACCCGTGCGCATGCGCACGGGCACTTACTGGCGCGGCGGCGCGCTTCCAGGGTGGAAAAAGCGCCGAAAATCCGTTGTGCGCATGCGTATGGGCCTCCCCCGACCCAGAAGTGCACCAGAAATGACCTCTTCCGGGTCGGGAGAGGCCCATACGCATGCGCACAAAGGATTTTCGGCGCTTTTTTCCCGACCCGGAAGAGCGCTGCCGCGCTGCAAGAGCGGGCGGCGGGGGTCGTCGCGGGCCGGATTGGCAGGCCAATTGGGCCGCATCCGGCCCCCGGGCCGTAGTTTGGGGACCCCTGATCTAGATGCTATACTCCTATTGATGCAGCCCAGATTTGCATTGGCTTTTTTAACTGATACATTACACTGTTGACTCATGTCACATGTACTGCTCTCAAGCCAGGTGTCACCCATCCTGGATTTGTGCCTTTCATTTTTTTGCCCAAGTGTAGTACTTTACATTTCTCCCTGTTAAAATTCATCTTGTTTGCTTTGGCCCAGTTCTCTAATCTGTTAAGGTCATTTGAAGTGTGATCCTGTCCTCTGGGGTATTAGCCACCCCTCCCAATTTGGTGTCATCTGCAAACTTTATCAGGATGCCCTCCTGATAATAAATTATTTTATTTATGCCCTCCTGATAATAAATTATTTAAAACAAACATATTACTTCATTGCTAAATATGATTGTTCCATGTGTCCTAAAATAAAAGTATACTAACCGGAAACCAAAATAACCACCTCCTCCTGTAATAAGGACTGTTTCCTTGACGGGGTTTTCTACATCCATGCTGTGCTTTTTCCTGCTACTTCCAGTCATTCTCTATAAATAGATAAAGATAACACATCATAGCTTTTATTCTAATAATATAAAAAATAAAAAGATGCCGTGGCTCTTAATAGCTCATGAATTGCAAAACCTGCACATTACAGGATTTCGTTCTGAGCGATTGCTCCCTCCAGATTTTCCCAATGCCATTTTAGATTTGCGCATATATATATATATATATATATATATATATATATATATATATATATATTATATATATATATATATATTTGTGCCTACACACGCAACCAGTTTTCCATGTATAAGATGCCCCCGTGTATAAGACGGCCCCTATTTTTTTGAACCCAAAATTAAGAAATTAAGTTGCTTAGCTTTTTTGGGGGGTGGGGGAGGTTACTTCTGCCAATTGCTCACCCCCACCTGCTCATCACTTGCCATAGGCACTGCTGATTGCACACCTCGCTACAGCTGCCAATCGCCTGCCCAATTGCCGCAGCCGCAGCCAATCGCCAGCAGCCACCAATCACCCGCCAAATCGCCGCTGCCAATCACCTGCTTGCTGCTGCCATTAATCACACGTCCCCCCCTCTGCATTCACTATACGTGTATGAGACGACACCCAATTCTTTTTAGCAAAAAGCATCGTCGTATACACATAAAAATACGATATCTCACAACTGACTTGCCGCTTTGGTGCAAAGTGCACTTAGTCCATTTTGTAACCAGAGGCAACTAGCCAAGTGCAAACAGAATTTGAAGGGAGGTTGGCAGCACCTGTGACGCAATCATAATTTCCTCGAAAGTTCGGGAGCCGAGTGGCACTCTATAGGTTGCCAAAATGGAACCAGCCATGCAGAAGAGGTTGGAAGAAGCATTCTTAAAATATAGGGAGGAAATAAGGACTTAGCATGCTCTGTGGGCACAGGATGCTGAGCATCTACTGGGGTGAAAAACGGGGGAGGAAATGAAATGGCATGTTCTGGAAAAGGGTGTTGCTCTCTGGTGCATCGAACAGGAGCCTTGCACACTGAAAGTTTTTGTTGCATCAACAGCACAGCTATCTTTTCCCAGCAACCAGCGCTCAGGAGTATACTGCTTCATCACACAAGTTGCAGCCCCTGCACAGAGGCTAAGAGATTTGAGCGGAGTGTCAAATAGGTCATTTGAGGTTCAACTTTTACTCACTAGGTCTGCAATCCTATGCATGCTTTTTTGGCAGTAGCTCCCATTACTATCCATAAAAAAAATGCAGTCAAGTGAACATGAATAGAATTGGGTTGCGGGCAGCCTTAGACAAAACACTATTCTCTTGGCGTCAGTTTTCCCCTTCAACATCTGTAAAATGGGGACAATAGTACTTATCAGATACCCATCCATTAGATACCACATCTAATGAATAGCTAAAATTGTGTTTATTAATTAGGTGTCCCTTTATAATATTTCCAGGGCAGTAGTTCACAATAAAACAGTAACAACAATTTAATAATATAGGGTTGCCATATTTCAATAAGTGAAAATCTGGACACAAAAGTTGTGCCCGGAAATCAGCAGTCAAGAGTATTGTGCTATCTCTCCTAATGTTTTAAAAAGACATCTTGCAAAAACAGATCAGTTGCTACCCCTCAGCCTAGTGGAACTCACAAGGTTGTTGTGAAGATAAAATTAGGAGGGGAGGGAGCACTATGCTAACTTGATCTATCATTATGCAATATTGGTCAAACTGGGTCTACCACTTCTCTGCTTAGCACAGAAAGCACGTCACAGGAATAAAATCTACACTAAACTGCTACATCTCAAAGCCCTAACATTTCACCCATACCGAAGGACCTTTGTCCATCATTATCAATCCGATATTTGAAGAATCCAGGATAAGCCATGAATTGCAATAGCACTCCAGCTATAAATGGAAAACTTTAGATATAGATGAGAATTGGTGGTTTATCAGGCATATCATGAGGTCCTTGAACACCAAACGAGGTTGACGATTGGAGTCTAGGGTCATTGCTAGACTGTTGCCATCTGAGGGTGGACTATGCTCCAACACCGGCAAGTTCAGATTGTTTTCTTTCTTTCTTTACATTTATATCCCACCTGCCCTCCAAGGAACTCAATGTGTCATACAAAGTTCTCCTCCTCCCTATTTATCCTCACAACAACCCTTTAAAGAGTATCTTATATAACACTTTGAAAGAGGAGGGAAGCAGAACCTCTTCTTCTGTAGTGTGTAAGACCTCTGGGTGGGAATCATAGTGGATCAGTCCAATTAATACAATAGGATTACGCTTGACCACATCATCTGAATGGTACTGGAGATACATTTCTAAAACCACATTTTTTCTACCCATTATTAAGGGGACGGTTGCACTTGAGGTCATAACTGAGATACTCTGCACATACTCGGGGACAGTGTCAATTTGAGGGAGGATAGAGCCCTGGCATCGAGATCAGACCCTAGGGCCAAATCCAAGCTCCCTTCACCATTAAGGCTAGGGCTAGGTAGAGCCATGGCATGAAAAAAAATTATAACACCGGTTCCAAATTCAAGCTCCATAGTAATTCCCAATCGTCTCTTCCCCCCACAGGGGTACCCAAACCTTTTTGAACCACCACCCCTTGGTTCCATAAATGTGTCCCCAGTGCTCCCCATCCTATGGAAAGTATTTGTTTAGGATAGCAAAATAAAAAAATTATTTCAGTAGCACCTTAAAGACCAACTAAGTTTTTATTTTGGTATGAGCTTTCGTGTGCATACACACTTCTTCAGATACCAGTTTAGGATAGCAGTTTGCACAGCCCACTATGGAAGATGATAGATAACACAACAGAATTCAAAACAGTAACAATTAATTGCACATTCACTACCCAAGTAAAACTACTTTATTAATTCCACGAAATTGATGGACTTGATCTAGTGATGGCAGCTTTCCCTGCATCTCCCTTGCCTCTTAGCGCCCCCCACGCCCAAAGCCCCGCAAAGGGCGGATCCGCCCACTTAGGGAACTACTTCTCTACACGCTTGCTCCAGACAGGCAAGAGGGAGCACCAAAACGCCACCTTCTGCAAAGCAGCCACAGTCTAGACAAGCTTGAACTATGAACTTCCCAATGCAAGCCTACTGCCCAATTCCTAGGAGTCATACCCCCTTCTCAGTAATTTAGCTCTCATTACAATCTGTGCAATACAAGCTTGGATTTGTGGGGAGGAGCTATGCACGAAACGGACTGCGCTGAAGACTGGGGAAATTAAAAGAGCCAGTTCAGTGGGTTCCTTCCCCACCTCTAGAGCAGCAGGTTTTCCCCCACCAGGCTCCGCCCCACACAGGGTCTGCTCGCCCCCACTCCCTTACCAAACAAAGTTTCTGACTTTCTCCCTTTTACAGCGTGCGATGAGCCGTCTTTCCCGCCCCATCACCCTATATGCCGGCTCCTCCCTATAGGAAGGGCGAGTTGCGAAACCAGTGTTAAGCACCAGCAAAAATATGCACCTTCCCCTCGCATCGAGGCACGCAGAGAAAGGAAGAAAAGGACACGCTGCCCGACCTGCCTATCCCCACTCCGTGCCGACCGGGCCCTTTAAAACAAAGCAGCCGCGCCAAAGCACGACAGCAAAACTTCTCACGCTCTTATCTCTGCAGTCTGAAACCAGCCGGGACTTCGCGGGCTTCCGTAGTGCCAACATGGCGCCCTCCATAGCGGATATTTTCCGTACAGCAAGATGTCTGAATCCGAGGACCGGGCTTTCGTACAGCAAAATGGTGCTCTCTACTCGGGATAATGTACAATAAGATGATAGCTGCTTTTGTTTATGCTTATTATTATTATTATTATTACTATTATTATGCCTACTCCTGTGATTATTTGCTGTTGCTTCTGTTTTTATTGTTGTTGCTCTTTGTTTCTGATGCTATTGTAGCCCATTATTTTATTAGTTATTTCTTCTGCTACTGTTGTTACTTGCTGTAGCTTCTTTAGCTTTTATTGTCATTTTTAAACTAGCTTTTTATATATAATTTTTATTCAATTTTCTTTTTTTACAATTTAATGTACTCATTTTTACATCCTTAAGATATCAATGACTTCCCTTCTTCTCTTTCCATGGTTCATTTTACATATCATAAATCCCTGCATATTTTACAAAAAACTATACCATTCAGTATCCCGTTATTACATCCATAAAAACTTATTTACACTGTTGAATTCATCTTAATGCTGCCAGCGTTTTCAGCTGTACACAGTTATTTCCCATACATTCAATTAATATTTTCCAATGTTCTCTAAACATGTTCTTGTTCTCTTATTCTATATGTTAAGTCTGCAAGCTGTGGATATTCTGTCAACTTAAGTTGCCGTTCTTCTTTGGCTGGGACCTCGTTTGTTTTCCATTTTTCGGCTAACAAAACATGGGGCGCAGTAGTGGCATACATAAATAACGTTTTTTGACACCTGGGAATTTCAGTCTGAATTACCCCCAACAAAAAGGACTGTTTTTTGGGGGGAAGTACTTTTAAACATTTTTTTTCAATTCATTATGGACCATTTCCCAATACTCTTTTATTAAACCAATTTTGTATGTTTTAACATCTGATTATAAGTCAGCTAAAGACTGCCAAGAACTTAAGACCAACAAATTAAATAATAATAATATTCTGGTTTGTTTATTGTTATGAAAGCTGCTTTCAGGGTCCTGCAAAATAACAATAATGAAAATAACAATAATAACAAAAACAACATGCAGACCTTTGAGGCATTTTACCATCAGCCCCAGCCAGAATATCCAATGATCAGGAATGATGGGAGCTGGAGTCTACCAAAATGTGGCCACAGCGTTCCACATCTGTGAATCTAACTGATTAATCAACTAAGGTTGGAATCCTGTACACAATTAAAGGAAAGCAAGTCCTGTTGGGTTATTTGGGGGTTACTTCTGAGCAGACATAATAGAGTTGGAAGGGACTCAAGGGTCATCTAGTCCAACCCCCTGCAATGCAGGAATCACAGCTGTATTGTAGCCCACATTTCTTAGCATTTACTACGCATTTTTAACAGTACTTTTAGGGTGCTCACCAATCCTTACAGCAAGCCTATATGCTGTAAATCAGTATTATTATCAACAGGGGGTGAAGGAGCATGACTGAGTCTGAGGAAAAAAGAAGCTCGTCTACAGTGGCTGAACCAAGATTTGGTTCACTGGGCCAAAGATTTGGTTGCTTTGGCTTCTACACCAGAGTTGGTGGGCAGAAGATGTGACGGAAGGATCCTCAATATCTGGTATCTTGTCACACAGAAGAGTTGCAGGCACCAGTCTCTAATTTCCTACATTTATCCTGGTTACCGAGGAAGAATTAAATGTGTGCCATCTTGAGCATCTTGGAGGAAGAGGTGGGATATAAATGCTAATGATGATGATGATAGTTTTGTATTCTGCCCATGGCAAACAGTGCTCACCGGGATTGCCATCTTCCTGCTCCCCCTCCCCCAGCAAAGTCCCTGTGCTTTCAGCGTCTGCTTCATAGACAGATATCCAACTGTGGCAGGTTTCTCCTTGCTCTGTTTCCACACTGTGGAAACAACCCCAGTTGAGTTTTTGTTTTGCTTTTTGCTTTTTTTAAGCCATGGAAAAACCTTGAATGGGTGCCAAACAGCTTTTACTCTGGAACACAACAGGTGGTGCTATTGCACCAGTAAGCTGATATAATTATTATTCTCTGCAGCTGCTGCCTTTACGCTTCTCAGATCCGAAACTTCGGTTTTTTTGGGGGGGGGGGGACAAACAACCCAATAAATGAAAGAAACAGCACAGACATAGCTGCCAAGTTTTCCCTTTTCTCGCGAGGAAGCCTATTCAGCATAAGGGAAAATCCCTTTAAAAAAGGGATAACTTGGCAGCTATGAGCACATATTCGAGTTAGGGTCTGGTATAATGCTGGAATCACCAAACAGAGCTACTTGGCTCAGGAGTGTGGACAAATGAGGGTCCTTGGGAGGTAGGGTTGCCAGACTCAATAGTGGACAGGACTTCTGTGCCTTTAATTGCCCTGCTCTCTTTTGAGTCTGGAAACCTTAAAGAGAAACCAGCAGACCCTTTGCTTGGAAATTAGACAAAGGGTCTGCTGGTTTCTCTTTAAGGTTTCCAGACTCAAAAGAGAGCAAGGCAATTAAAGGCACAGAAGTCCTGTCCACTATTGAGTCTGGCAGCCCTATTGGGAGGTGAAACTGTGGAATGAAGGTGCTCCCAAAGTTGGAAAGAATATGTATCTGAAAAGAAATAAATACCAAAAATAAAAATAAAAATCCACATACGTAGTTCTAAATCCACATGGCTAAATAATGGGTGTTGTTCAACTCCAGCTCCCATCATCCCTGACCATTGACCATTCTGGCTGGGTCTGATGAGAGTTGTAGTCCAACAAAGTCTGGAGGAACATGGGCCCCCACCCACCTCAATGGTCTTAAAGTCATACTTAGAGTAGTCTGATTTTAATCTGGTTTTAGAGTAGTCTAGTTTGAATCAGACCAGTGGCCCATCTAGTCCAGCATTCTGTTCTCACTGTGGCCAGCCAGATTCCTGTAGGAAGCCTGCAAGCTGGACATGAGAACAATACTGTAACACTCTGCCCATCCACGAAAATAATGCCAATATATTTCACATCTGGCAGCCTTTGGTTTCTGATAGTACATGAGTAAGATGGGTCTAAAAAGCCCAGGACCCAAATGACTATGGTGGCTCATTTACCAGAAGTAATGTATTTAGTGTTAACACTGCAAGTGTATACTCGATTCTGACCAAACTAAGCCTAGCTTTTCACAGAAAAAGAATACAACAACAAAATTATCTGCCCAAAAGCATCTTTAAAAGCCTATTAAAAACTTTTAAAAATAATAATAATTAAATCAAATGTAAGATTTGAAACCTAATTAAAGCACATGGCAACATTCCACATTTCTGGATAGGCTTGCCTAAACAAAAATATTTTTTTATCAGGTGCTGAAAAAGGTATCGTGAAGGTGCCTGGCTGATATCAATAGGCAGGGAGTTCCAGAGTGTGGGTGCTGCCACACTAAAATTATATTTCTTACAATGGCACAAGTATTATGTGGCACATGTAACAGTTCCAGTTTCGCAGAGCTGAGTGGTCAAGTAGATATGTATGGGGTAAGGCAGTCTCGGGATTTAGCCGGCACCAGGCAGGCGAAGACAGGATTAATGTTGGATTAATGTTGTGGTTGATGTACATCCAGCTGCGATGAGCTACAGAACAAAAGGCCATGAAGTACAGCAATTCCTTCTTCCTCTCTTCCCATGTGCAAGTAAAAATTAATAAAACCACTAAGGCTACAATTGTATAATCACTTTTACCGGGGAGTAAGTCCCATTCAGTTCAATGGATGTTTCCTCTGAGTAGACATGCATACGCTTGCATTAAAAGCAGCTAATAGGTCTCCTGTCTGATAGATCTTTCCGCACATTCCTCTCTGCTCAGCTTTTGAGAAATGCATCATGTCACCCTGGCAGGAATCCTTTGGTCAAAGACAACGCCTTTGATCGCTTAAGGATGGATTATTATGATCATTTATCTTGATTGTTACCCTGCCAGGTTCCTGTATGCATAGCCTTTACTCCATATGGAAAGAATTTGTTAAGGCTGATAAATGTCTTTGATCTATACATTGAGCAATGTTTAACTCTTTGTGGGTCAGAACACAAGAAGAGCATGGCTAGACTGGACCAGAGAGATATCCAGTGTAGGAGAACTTTAGACTCACAAATTATTTCCTTTTCTTTTCTCTTGCACGGCACTGGGGCTTCTGTCAAATTTGTATTGTGGGTTGGGGTGGTGGTGTTAATCTGGAGGATGCCCTGAGTCCCTTCCCATTCTTGGGATCCTGTATCTGTGGGGGTAGAATGTATGAGAGCAAGCTTGCCAAACCAGTCCCTTTATCTAGGTAACAGTTTTGGCTGTTTAGTTAAGCACTACCATCAGTATAACCAAAGAAGTTTCTCTGTACCATAGAACAAATGGGTGGGCCTTCCCCTTACCTGGTTGCTAGGTAGGAGAACAATAGCCACAGTGTGTGAGAACTGAGCTGGAAGCAGGCTGGAAGCTGGAGACACATAGATATGCTTGTTCTATGCTGGATCTAAAGTTGTGACTAAAGGAGAACCAAGATCTCTTGGGGTGTTAATGCTGTGAGCCCCTACATCCTATGCTCAGGTTGTATATACATGTACATAAAACCATATATCCTAAAGACATGATAGTCTCCACTGACCATTCCAAGGAAACTAAACCTGGGTAAGAGCCTGGAAACCCTGGATTCTCTCACCACTCGGAGATTGGGGCAGCAGTATTATACACTTAACAGTGAGATGCTGACTATGCCAGAACAGAAAATGGTGGTTAGGCTCACAGTAAGGCTGGAGTGAGAATGTGGAAAGAGGAACTGATGGGCAGTGGAACAAAGAGAGCAGCAATTAGAGACACTTTGCCCATGTTTGTTTGTTTATTTAATAAAATTTATATACCAGTGTGGTGTAGTGGTTAAGAGCAGTAGACTCGTAATCTGGGGAACCGGGTTTGCGTCTCCGCTCCTCCACATGCAGCTGCTGGGTGACCTTGGGCTAGTCCCACTTCTCTGAAGTCTCTCAGCCCCACTCACCTGACAGAGTGTTTGTTGTGGGGGAGGAAGGGAAAGGAGAATGTTAGCCGCTTTGAGACTCCTTCGGGTAGTGGTAAAGCGGGATATCAAATCCAAACTCTTCTTCTACCACTTGATTGTAGAAAAAACTCACAACGCAGTTTACAAAAAAGATTTTTTTAAAAAAAATCATTAAAAATGTTACAACCATAATTTAAAACCTACAGGTTAAAACCGCAATAAAATAGACTAAAACCTATTAAAACTCCTACAAACTTTCTAAACATCTTCAGCAGGCACCGAAAGAAATGCAGTGAAGGCACCTGCCTCATATCAATAGGCAGGGAGTTCCAAAAGTGTCGGTGCTGCCGCATTGAACGATCAATTTCTTACGGATGCAGTGCAAGTATTATGTGGCACCTGTAAAAGTGCCAAGTCTGCCAATCAAAGCAGTTGAGTGGGCACATGGATGGGGTAAGGCCTAGGTAAAAGGGTCCCAAGATGTTAAGGACTTTAAATACTAATAGTAACACCTTGAACTTGGCCTGGTAGCAAATCGGCAACCAGCGCAGATATTCTGCGCCAGCACTGTCTTTAACATATGCGCTACCGGGGTGAAAAGATCTGCCCAGCGCCCCCAAATTTAGTTTAGCCCCCAAATTAACTTTTATTAGGCTTATGTCAGACACCACGCTTACACCTTATCTCTTGTTTACGAAAGAAGGGAGGGAAAAGAAACAAACTTTTTTATTTGCTCATTTATTTACGATACACTTACAGTGGTACCTCTAGTTACAAACTTAACTCGTTTCAGAGGTCCGTTCTTAACCTGAAACTGCTCTTAACTAGAGGTGTGCTTTCGCTAATGGGGCCTCCTGCTGTCGCTGCGCTGCTGGCACACGATTTCTGTTCTCATCCTGGGGCACACTTAAACTTATAAGTATTGTTTAGGCACAGTCGTGTCAAAGGTGCCACTGACTCCGCTGCTGCATAGCAGCTCAATACAATACGTAACATAATATTTTGATATAAGAGTTAATTTCGCGTGCACGGCGTCGTTGTGAATGAAAAGTGCCGTCGTTGAGTCTGAGAAGCTCAGCCATTGTGAATGACAAGCACTGCCACTGGCGCATCACATCTTTGATAAATGAACGCATAAAGTCGAAAGCCCTTTAGTGAAACAGTAGGTATACATTTCGGTAATACGTAGGTATATATGTATTTTGTTTTTCTTTCTTTCTTTTTTTTAAAAAAAATTATTAGAGTTTTCCAAATTAGAAAAAGAATAAAAATACATGAAACAAAAAGCAAAAAGGAGAAAAATACAGAAAATACAGAAAAAGAAAAAGAAAGAATTAAAAACAATTTATTCTTTGATTATTTACATTGCAAGTAAGGACCCCCTAGGGATCCCTTCCTCTGTGGTTCTTTGTCACATTTTGTTGTTGTTTAGTCGTTTAGTCGTGTCCGACTCTTCGTGACCCCATGGACCATAGCACGCCAGGCACTCCTGTCTTGCACTGCCTCCCGTAGTTTGGTCAAACTCATGTTCGTAGCTTCGAGAACACTGTCCAACCATCTTGTCCTCTGTCGTCCCCTTCTCCTAGTGCCCTCAATCTTTCCCAACATCAGGGTCTTTTCCAAGGATTCTTCTCTTCTCATGAGGTGGCCAAAGTATTGGAGCCTCAGCTTCACGATCTGACCTTCCAGGGAGCACTCAGGGCTGATTTCCTTAAGAATTGATAGGTTTGATCTTCTAGCAGTCCATGGGACTCTCAAGAGTCTCCTCCAGCACCATAATTCAAAAGCATCAATTCTTCGGCGATCAGCCTTCTTTATGGTCCAGCTCTCACTTCCATACATCACTACTGGGAAAACCATAGCTTTAACTATACGGACCTTTGTCGGCAAGGTGATGTCTCTGCTTTTTAAGATGCTGTCTAGGTTTGTCATTGCTTTTCTCCCAAGAAGCAGGCGTCTTTTAATTTCGTGACTGCTGTCACCATCTGCAGTGATCAAGGAGCCCAAGAAAGTAAAATCTCTCACTGCCTCCATTTCTTCCCCTTCTATTTGCCAGGAGGTGATGGGACCAGTGGCCATGATCTTGGTTTTTTTGATGTTGAGCTTCAGACCATATTTTGCGCTCTCCTCTTTCACCCTCATTAAAAGGTTCTTTAATTCCTCCTCACTTTCTGCCATCAAGGTTGTGTCATCTGCATATCTGAGGTTGTTGATATTTCTTCCGGCAATCTTAATTCCTGCTTGGGATTCATCTAGTCCAGCCTTTCGCATGATGAATTCTGCATATAAGTTAAATAAGCAGGGAGACAATATACAACCTTGTCGTACTCCTTTCCCAATTTTGAACCAATCAGTTGTTCCATATCCAGTTCTAACTGTAGCTTCTTGTCCCACATAGAGATTTCTCAGGAGACAGATGAGGTGATCAGGCACTCCCATTTCTTTAAGAACTTGCCATAGTTTGCTGTGGTCGACACAGTCAAAGGCTTTTGCATAGTCAATGAAGCAGAAGTAGACGTTTTTCTGGAACTCTCTAGCTTTCTCCATAATCCAGCGCATGTTTGCTATTTGGTCTCTGGTTCCTCTGCCCTTTCGAAATCCAGCTTGCACTTCTGGGAGTTCTCGGTCCACATACTGCCTAAGCCTGCCTTGTAGAATTTTAAGCATAACCTTGCTAGCGTGTGAAATGAGCACAATTGTGCGGTAGTTGGAGCATTCTTTGGCACTGCCCTTCTTTGGAATTGGGATGTAGACTGATCTTCTCCAATCCTCTGGCCATTGCTGAGTTTTCCAAACTTGCTGGCATATTGGGTGTAGCACCTTAACAGCATCATCTTTTAAAATTTTAAATAGTTCAGCTGGAATATCATCACTTCCACTGGCTTTGTTATTAGCAGTGCTTTCTAAGGCCCATTTGACTTCACTCTCCAAGATGTCTGGCTCAAGGTCAGCAACCACACTACCTGGGGTGTACGAGACCTCCATATCTTTCTGGTATAATTCCTCTGTGTATTCTTGCCACCTCTTCTTGATGTCTTCTGCTTCTGTTAGGTCCTTACCACTTTTGTCCTTGATTATGGTAATCTTTGTACGAAATGTTCCTTTCATATCTCCAATTTTCTTGAACAGATCTCTGGTTTTCCCCATTCTATTGTTTTCCTCTATTTCTTTGCATTGCTCATTTAAGAAGACCCTCTTATCTCTCCTTGCTGTTTTTTGGAAATCTGCATTCAGTTTCCTGTATCTTTCCCTATCTCCCTTGCATTTTGCTTGCCTCCTCTCCTCCGCTATTCGTAAGGCCTCGTTGGACAGCCATTTTGCCTTCTTGCATTTCCTTTTCCTTGGGATGGTTTTCGTTGCTGCCTCCTGTATAATGTTACGAGCCTCCATCCATAGTTCTTCAGGCACTCTGTCCACCAAATCTAACTCCTTAAACCTGTTCCTCACTTAAACCTGTTCCTCACTTCCACTGTGTATTCATAAGGGATTTGATTCAGATTGTATCTTACTGGCCCAGTGGTTTTTCCTACTTTCTTCAGTTTAAGCTGGAATTTTGCTATAAGAAGCAAAATTGTCACATTTATATTTTAGCAAATTCTAACCCATTTAAATCACCTTATATAATCTTATTTTGGTCCTTTCAATTAACCTATTCATATTTTCCACAGTTTATTTAATACCTAATTCTTATCTTAATATGTCACTTTTGCATATTTTTTTAAATATAGCTTAAAATCTTTCCACTCTTCTTCAATCGCTTCCTCTCCCCAGTTGCGGATTCTCCCAGTCATCTCAGCCAATTCCATGAACTCCATCTTCTTCATCTGCCAGTCGTCAATCGTTGGTAGTATTGGTAATTTCCAGTTCTTAGCCATTAGAATTCTTGCTGCCGTCGTAGCATACATAAAAAAGGACACATTTTTCTTAGGTATCTCATTTCCGATAATGCCCACTAGAAATGCTTCTGGTTTTTTAACAAATGTGTTTTTCAACACTTTCTTGAGTTCATTATAAATCTTATTCCAGAAGTCACTTACTAGTGGACATGTCCACCACATGTGGTAAAAGGAACCTTCTTCTTTCTTACATCTCCAACATTTATTATCATGGTTGTGGTAAATTTTAGCTAACTTTACTGGTGTAAGGTACCATCTATACATCATTTTCATAATATTTTCCCTTAGTAAACTACACGCAGTAAATTTAATATTCTCTTGCCACAATTTTTCCCAATCCTTTATCATAATATTATGACCAACATACTTTGCCCACAAAATCATAACATTTTTTGTTTGCTCATCTTTCGTATGCCATTCGAGCAGCAATTTATACATTCTGGAAAGCAATTTCATCTTGGGTTCTATCAATTCTGTTTCCAACTTTGACTTCTCGGATTGGAAACCAAATAACCTATCCATTTTGAAAACTTCCATTGTCTGATGGTATTGGAGCCAATCATCTAATTTATATTTCAATTCCTCATATGTTTTTAACTTAAATTGGTCTCCCTCTTCAATCAATAAATCACTATATTTTAGCCAACTGGTTTCCATATTTAACCTTTTACGAACCTTGGCCTCCAAAGGTGAAATCCATCTAGGTGTTTTTCTTTCTAGCAAGTCTTTGTACCTGACCCAGACATTATACAATGATTTTATAATTATATGACTTTTAAAGCCTCTGTGGGCCTTTACCTTATCATACCATAAATATGCATGCCAACCATAAACATTGTCATAACCTTCTAAATCCAATATATCCTCATTTTCCAACCAAAACCAATCTTTCAACCAGCAAAAGGCAGCTGCTTCGTAATAAATTTTGAAATCCGGTAGGGAAAAGCCTCCTCTTTGTTTATCATCCGTTAATATCTTATATTTTATTCTTGGCTTTTTCCCTTGCCATATAAATTTCGATATCACCTTTTACCATTCTTTAAAACATTCCATCTTATCAATTATTGGCAAAGATTGGAACAAAAATAACACCTTTGGCAAAACATTCATCTTAACAGTTGCTATACGGCCCAACAAAGACAACTTCAAATTTGTCCAGGTTTCTAAATCACGCTTAATTTCACTCCACATTTTAACATAATTATCTTTAAACAAATTTAGATTCTTAGACGTCATATTAACACCAAGGTATTTCACTTTCACTTTGTAATTTTTCTCTTTCCTTAAGATCTAAATTTTTATCTAATACTTTGGTTTTACTCTTGTTCAATTTAAAGCCGGCCACCTTTCCGAATTCATGAATTACTTCCAGTGCCCTCGGGGCACTGGACTCTGGATCTTGTAAAGTCAGTACAAGGTCATCTGCAAAGGCCTTTAGTTTATATTGCTTCTTCCCTACAGTCACACTTTTTATTTCCTCATCTTTCCTTATCATATCGAGTAAAACCTCCAGGACCGAAATAAAAAGTAAGGGGGAGAGTGGACACCCTTGTATTGTCCCTTTTTCGATTCTACTTTCTTCTGATACCATATTATTTACAATAATTTTAGCTTTTTGTTTGGAATAGATCGCATTTACTCCATTCAGAAAACTTTGGCCCACCTCTATTTTTTCTACCGGTAAGTTCTTTTTCAAAAACAGCCAGGAAATATTATCAAAGGCCTTCTCTGCATCAATAAACATTAGTATGGCTTTTTTATTTATCTTCTGCTGTAACATCTCCAAGATGTCCACCACGTTCCTAATATTGTCTTTCATATGTCTTCCCAGTAAAAACCCGGCTTGGTCGTGGTGGATAAAGTCTTTAAGAACCCTTTTCAACCTGGAGGCCAAAATATTAGCAAATATTTTATAATCCACATTCAACAAGGAAATTGGGCAATAGTTCTTAACTTGTGTCCTATCCGTATCTGGCTTAGGTATCAATGTAATGTAAGCTTCCTTCCAAGACTCTGGGGCCTCTCCTCCTTTCAAAATTTCATTGCACAAGTCCTTTAAAGGTTGGACTAGCAAATCCTTCATTGTTCCATACTATGTAGCTGTGAGTCCATCCGGTCCTGGTGTTTTACCCAATTGCATTTGTGATATCGCTTGCTCAACCTCTTGTGTTGAAATTTGTTGAGAAAGTAGGGATTTCTTTTCCTCGGGAATTTTTTGCAATCCATTCTTGTCCAGAAAATGCTCCACTTTATCTTTATCTTGTCTTTCCTGCTTGTACAACTGTTTAAAATATTTTTGGAAACATTTGCGAATCTCTGTTGGGTGTTCCAGATTTTTCCCTTCTTGCATGAGATTTGTGATAGTATTCTGTTTCTGCCTCTTCTTCAATTGCCATGCCAGCAATTTCCCACATTTATTTGCTGATTCAAAAGATTTTTGCTTCATCCACTTAATTTTCGCTTCAATTCCCTGATTCATCATTTGCGAGAATTGTATTTGTAATGCTTTAATCTCTTTTTGGATTTGGATATTCTTAGGGTCGCATCTTAATTTATTTTCCTTTTCTTTCATTTGATTTAAGATTTTTTCCTTCTTAGCATTATTTCCTGATAGCATTTTGTTGTATCAAAAATCCTCTCATTACAGCTTTGCTGGCATCCCAAATTGTCTTTTTTTCCACCGTTGTCCTCAAATTTAATTCAAAATAGTCTTTTACTGTTTTTTGGGCCTTCTCTAGTATTTTCTCATTTCTTAATAAAGCATCATTCATTCTCCATCTGAAAGTGCCCTGTAGAAATATTTTTGAGTCCAGTAGTACCGCATTGTGGTCGGAGCAAGTTCTTGGACAAATTTCCACATTGTTAATCCTCGGCGTTAACTCTCTTGTAATCCATATGTAGTCGAGACGACTCCAAGATTAATTTGCATTTGAGAAAAAAGAATTTTGTTTTTCTAGCTTGATCAAAATTATTTATTATTTCATAACTGGTAGATAGTTAAGAGCTTAGGCGCCTTCAGCAGCAGGTGCTTGGCACCACCCCAGAATTTGACGCCCGGGTGCCCCGCACCCCTTGCACCCCGGGTAAAGACGGCCCTGTTCTGAGCTAACTGCAGCTTCCAGATCAAGCACAAGGGAAGCCCCACATAGAGCGTGCTGCAGTACTCCAATCTTGAAGCATCTAGTGCATGAACTACAGTGACCAGGCTCTCATGGTCCAAAAATGGCCATAACTATAGAAGCAGCCACAGTTGGCAAAAGGCACTTCAAGCCACTGAGGTTACCTGAGCCTCCAGCGCCCAAGCTGCATTTCAGAAGCCCCAAACTGTGGACCCTGCTCCTTCACGGGGAGTGCAAACCCATCCAGGGGTTTGTGATCTAAATAGACACAGGACACGGAGAGGTGAGGTAAATGTCTAGAACTTTGGTTGGAACATCTGGTGGCTATTTTAAAGAATCTGAACTGGGAAGGGTCATAGTTTCAAAGCTCTCTTCAGCAAAATCAGGTGCATACATTACTTGATACCACTTCAAACAGTCATGGCTCCCCCCAAGGAATTCTGGGAGCTGTGGTTTGTTAAGGGTGTTAAGAGTTGTTAGGAAATCCCTATTCCCCTCCCAGAACTACAGTTCTCAGAGTTTCCTGGGAAGAGGTTGAACCATTGTGGAATTGTAGCTCTGAGAGGGGAATCTTATATATATCTATCACGTCCCTTGCTTCTCTCCCCGCCCCCCCCCCCACCCAAAACTAAAACGCTCCAAATGTTGTAACCTTTCCTCATAGGGGAAGTTGCTCTATCCCCTTGTTAATTTAGAATGTCCCTTTCCGAACCTTTTCCAACTGAATAGATTCTTTTGTATCTCTTCATAATCCCTTTTTGTTTTAACCACCTTGAATAATTTGGTTTCACCAGCAAGCTTGCCCGCTCACTCGTAATTCCAAGTCATTTGTGAACAAGTTAAAAAGCACAGGTCCCAATGCCACTCCGGTTGGGTGGGTGGAGCTCTTCTGCACCCCTCCATTGGGAGAACTGCCATTTAGACCTGCTCTCTGCTTTCTGTTCCTTAACCAGTTACTCAGCCATAAAATGAGCTCCCCTATTTTTTGGTGACTGCAAAGCTTCCCCAGGAATCTTTGGTGAGGTACTTTGTCAAAAGACTTTTGAAAGTATAAGTACACATCATAAGTCTTTAAGTACACAATTTATAGTTTACTTTCTCCTGAATACTTCATTTTAGTTCTGTGTGAGACTTGGACCTGACTATTTTTCTTTCTTTATTTTTTAAAAAGCCACAATTTGTTTGTGAACCAAGGTTATTGCAAGGTGACCTGTTTATTGAACATGCATCCTGTTCTGTTTTGCACAACTGTTGTTGGGAGGTTATACGGTATGACACTCACTGTTTATTGAGCATTCATTTGTTTGCAGGGAAGTTCAAACAATTGTTAACCCACACTTTACAGAGCACTTCCCCATCACCACAAATCATCCTGGGGTTTTGGGGAAGCAGGTGTGTTGTATAAAAGTGCCAAGTCCACTTTCATTCTGCATGTCTGAATTTTGGATGTCCCTGTTTGGATCCTGTTTCCTGGACAACATACCGGTACATATCTTTCCTGGATGCTAGGAGCCTGTACTTTGGAATTCCGCTGTAGATTGTGTCTAGCTGTGTTCTTTAGCTAAACTATGGTGTTTTATAATTAGGACAGCTGGGAATGGAGAATCAAAAAACTGTAGAATTGGAAGTTACCCAAAGGGTCATCAAGTCCAACCCCTGCAATGCTGGAATCACAACTAAGTTTACTTTAGTATACTTTAACCGGGTTGCTGGTAGTATTTTTGGTGGACTAATGTGTCACAAACGCAACCTGAGGTTGGAGATGTACGGCAAGGAAGGCATTGGTTCCAGTTTACAAACGTATTCATTAAATTAATTTATTCAAGAACTCTCAGTCACACGAGACTTTCACACATGCTTTGCAAGGATACTTAACAACAACAACAACAACAACAACAACAACAACAACAACATGGTTATTAAAGATCATTGTTGTGTCTAATAGGTGGCTGCAGGCCCGGCTCTAGGTGCACTCTTGGTGGCGCGGGGCGCCAGGGCGCCGGGCTGACGGGGGGGGCGCTGCGTGACAAAGCCGCGCGGAAGGCATGTTGCGCGCTGCGGGGGTGCCGGAGCGATCTCTGCGTCTCAGCGCCAGGGCGCCCGACCTGCTCGAGACGGCCCTGGGTGGCTGGTAGAGCAGGAGGATTGTGAAGCTTCACCCTGCTGCCTGGGGTGGTGCTGCAGAGGTTTGCCGAAAGATGGCTAGTCACAGAATTGTAAAGTTGGAAGGTACCCGAAGGATCATCTAGTCCGCCCCCTGAAATGCAGGGATCTCAGCTAGATCATACATGACAGATGGCCATCCAACCTCTGTTTAAAAACATCAAGTGAAGGAGAGTCCTCCATCTTCCAAGACAGTCCATTCCGCTGTCAAACAGCTCTTGTTAACAGAAAGTTCTTCCTAATGCTTTCAGGGTTGCATGATCCATGCATCATCTTTCAGACTACCATCTATAATAGTTTATTGCTCTTTGGCCAATCAGACCTATCACATGTACATACACGTACTAATACATGCACAACAAAGCAAAAATAAGAATCAAAGTAAGTACATACAGGATACATTATCTGTTGTGAAATTAACTTTTACTTCATCAAAATGAGAGTCATTCACTGGCCTTCTGCTGATGTATTTTAAATACATTTTCCAAACGGGGTTAAGCCTCTGGCCATATCTGGTCACAACCCTCTTTCCTATAGAGGCAAATTAAGGATTTTAGTTCCACTAGTAACATGTATAAAGGTCCCTGCACTTATTTTTGCATTGGCTGTGGAAAATGGGAACAAAACGGAAGATGTTCTGGCCAGCCTCAGCCCCAATTATCAATATCTCGCTCTCATCCTTACTTCCCCTTCTCCTCCCTTCGTCCATATTTCAGGCAGATAGTGATTGTTGCTAAATGAATCTTGCTAAATGAATCCAGAACACGTGCCCACAGTCATCTGAAGGAAATGCAATCTATTAATCTGTGGAGTAAAGATCCTCCCTTTGAAACATGAAAGAGTTTTCTTCATGTCTTTGGAGGCCTCTCTCAAAGAGGATTTTGGGAGGTATCAAAAAAGGAAAGAAATCACCTGGCTAACAAATGCAAGAGAAAGCTCCCCAGGGAAAGGATAAAAGCCTGATGGGAGCTGGGCATCCAACAACTTTGCACTATAAACTGCCCTGTGATCTTTGTATGAAGGGCTGTATATAATCTTTTAATGATGATGAGGAGGAGGAGGAGGAGGATTTATGATGAGGAGGATGGAAAGAGAGACCTATGATTAGAATGTCAGAGCAAGAGTTGGGACAGACCCAAGTTCAAATTTCCTGTTTCACTAGTTTGGACTTACAGCTGGTCCCTCTCTCCTCCTCTCAGCTTAACCCACCTCAGAAAGTGGTTGTGAGGATAACCTGATGGGATGGAGAGCCTTTTCTGCCACTCTGAGCTCCTTGAATGATGAACAGATAGAATGTCTGTAAAATGGAGCCTTACTCAGTTTTGTCCATACTGGCTGGCAGGGTCTTTCCAGGATTTCAGTCAGCGTTCTCTCCTAGATCTACCTGGAGATGCCAGGGACCTGAATACAAAGCAGATGCTCTACCCATGAGCTACGGCCCTTCCCGAAAACCTTGCTTGCCCTGTGTGAATCTCAAACTCACAGCCTTCAAAATATGAGGCTGATGTGACATGTCAGTGAACCTCCTCCAGAAGCTGTCAATGGGTGACCACCAATCTTCTTTTTTAAAAATAAGAAATTAACGCGGAAGACCTCTAGAATGCCACTGCGCCCCCCACCGTCCATGGAAAAATTAGCCTGGAAAGCTAATTCAAAGAGGTGGGGGGCGGGCGGGGAGAGACCAGGTGGGGTGGGGTTGCCAAAGGGTGACAGTAGGTTACTTCTGAAGTCAAATAAGTGTGTGAAATTAGCCAAGCCATTTCCAAAGCTCAGAAACAGCTTGTGCTATTTTCTGAGCCAGCATTGACGCAAGCCCAGGAGGAATTGCTAAACAAGCCTTCATGCAGCGGTAGAATGGAGTAGAAAATGTTTCACTGTCAAATAACTCAGTGTTGTAGGCCCCGAGGCTGCTTCTGCCCTAATTTTGGCAGAGAATAAGATCATACCTCCCAATAGTTGGCAGGTGGAATTAGATGCACTTGGTGGAATTAGATGTAAACTAGGAAAAAGATGTCATTTCTCACAGTACGGCAGGAAGAAAACTGAGCCAAGAGCCAGTTCTGCTATACGGTGTGTCCCAAGGAAAGGCCCCTCCAAAAATTTGCTTCAGAACGTACAGGGGCCTTCAGGAGCTCCAGTATGGCCTATTTTACCTACAATCCAGAGTTATCATGGTTACAGAGCACTTTTAGGGTTCCCTGTAACCACTAAGCTACAATGCTCATCAGTTAAAAGCAGGTTTTAGGCAGCGTATTATTTTAGAGACAGTGTAATTAAATGTAAATGGCAAGCAATAATCTTACAAGAGACATTCTGTCTAGTGGATTTGCTGGAGAGCCAGTTCAACAATCTCAAAGTTAGTCAACTTTGTTAGGGGTGGGGTGGGGGGAGTTTTATATGCACTGGTGGTACAAAAGTTACAAGGAACTTTTTTTGACCCAAAACAATTCTGATTGCCAAGTGGACTTTTTCATTTAAATTATATGGGGATCTTTCCAACTTTACGTTTTGTCAGTTTGCATGTCTTAAATCATTTGTGTTAACATTTGCCTGATTTCCATCCTTCTTTCTTCATTGGGGTGGGGTGCATAGCTGCCAAGTTATCCCTTTTTTAAAGGGATTTCCCCTTATGCTGAATAGGCTTCCTCGCGAGAAAAGGGAAAACTTGGCAGCTATGGTGGGGTGGCGCAGGAGATCAGATATTATGATCCTGTTATGCCAGCACTTTGCCAATACCAGTCCATTTCTAGCCTTGTGGACAAGATAATTAAAGGATGCCACTCCATACTTTCCGATCAGTGTCAGATGCCCACTGGATCAAGCGCCCGTACACAGTCTGACTTTGTATTTGTGGTCAACCTCAGGTGGAAGACATCACTCATATCTGTTAGCCTGCCCCTTCTATAGAGACCCAAGAGATGGCTTTCTGAAACCTATGTTCTCACAAGCAAACAGGTACACAGAGGTGGTTTGGTTTCTTTGACAATAATAGCATTGTAACACACAAAGTGGTCCTCTATGCACTGGCTGCAAAAAGCGTGGGCGGGGGGGGGGGGGGGTCAGGAAAAAGGAGACAGGTAAATTTGCAGCAAGTTGTGGTTTTTTGGAGGTTTAATTTGAAACCAAGTTAGGTTTAAGTTTGTTGGTGTCTCTGGCATCTCCTCACTGTTACATCGTTGGTGGTGGCTTAAATAATGGATGTATGTTCTGTATTGTTTTATTAATACTATTGTTACAAGTTTGTCATGGCTTTCAGATAGAATAATAAACTTATGAACTGAAACCGAAACTGAACTTACTGAAACAACCAAAAACAAAAACAAAAACTTGTATCTTGTGGAAAGTGTACATAAAAGAGGCATACATTTGTGAAAATAACAAACAAAAATTACATTAGGGTAAATTGCTTGCATAGATAGATAGATAGATAGATAGATAGATAGATAGATAGATATGGGGAAATGTCCACTAAAATGCTGAGGAATGGAAGAAATTGAGAGAAATCGAAATTGACCAAGACTCATCCATTCTGTTCCTGAGCCCACTAATACTCAACCTTGTGTAGTAATATGGCTCTGCATTTCCACCCCATGCCATATTTTCATATTATAGTTGATAATTAGAGCTATTGGTGACCCCTTCGGACTGATTCCATGGCTGCTAGTTTCTACTTGAGCTTTTGGAGGAGTTTCTACCACAACCCCAAAGTCTATTCTCTTTTTATAACCCCAGAAAAGCAGGAACTGTGCTGTAGAGTTATTATTCCAGCCATTTCTCTGCAACAGTTACTTCCCATTTCAAAAGCTTGAGAAATGGAGACGTCAAGAGCTTTTTATCTTCATTGTTCCCCGAACGGACTGTTGCTTTCTTGCAAACTCGCCTGTGTCATTTAAATAGGTAAACTGAATGCTGACGCACAGAAACAGAACAAAGATGTTCACACTCAAAGACCAAAAAAAATGGGAAAGTGCCCTTTGTCTCCTCTTCTCTGCCACCAGTACAAAGCTGTGTGAGCTTTATTTGTGTCATCTGAAGTCTCTGCAGCTGTGCTTACCTGGGGATCTGCTTTCCAGAAGGAGAGAAGCCTCTGGATCTGGAGGGCTGGAAGATGCAGACCATCCCAGGTTTCATCCTTGGCATCTTCAGGTAAGGCTGGGAAAGATATCTATAAGAAACCCTGGAGAGCTGCAGCTGCAAATGAACAAAATATTGTCTTCAGTGTTGGCTGGTGAACATTGAGACTGGTAGGGCAGAAGGCAGGGAGACAAACAGCAGGTGGCGCCAGAACCAATGCCAGGCAGAACCACCGCCTGACTGGTTGTAAATAAGAAGACAGACAACTGGTTCTCAGAGTGGTTTTAACAACCAATCCCTCTTCCCAGTGAACTCTGGGAACTGTAGCTCTGGGAGGGGAATAGGGGCCTCCTAATAACTCCCCAAACTCTTAGCAAACTGCAGTCCCCAGAATTCTATGTGGGGAGCCAAGACTGGTTAAATGTATGGTGCGAATATGGCCTGTGTGAAGAGATACTTCATTTTGTCTGTCTTGAACTTTCCCCCCATTCAGCTTTATTGCATGGCTCCACTGGATTCCAGTAATATGACAGAACAGGGGAGGGCGTCACCCTGTCCCTTTTCTCCACTACTGCTCCATTGTAGGCATTTCTTATAAGCCCATGATCAGTGTGTGGATGTCAGGGAGCAGAGCCAGACCTCCAGACCTCACTCCCAATGATCAGCAAACACCCACAGGTTGAGTTTATTCCATAAGGCAGGCGTAGGGGAAGTTATCACCATCCGTGATCCTGATGGTCTTGGGATCACTGAGATCCAGTGTGGTGTAATGGCCAGAGTACTAGACTAGGACCTGGGAGCCCCAGGTTCAAATCCTCACTCAGCCATGAAACTCACAGGCTGACATTGTGCTAGTCACTGTTTCTTGGCCTTAACCAAGAAGAGATGTTGGGAGTGGGAGAGAACAGTGTTTGCCACTTTGAGCTCCTTAATGGAAAAGGTGGGATATGAATCTAATAATTAAAATTAAAATCCACAGACGGGGAGAAAGGATAGGTTTAGCTTGCACACTAATTTTTGACTGCTACAATGTAATATTCATATATCCTATATTAATGCAGGGATAGCCAACGTGATGCTCTCCAGATGTTTTGGACTACAACTTACATGAGCTCCAGCCACCATGGTCCCAACATCTCCAGGTAGGACTGGGAAATAATCTTGTCTAAAACCTGAGAGCAGGTATGGGAAAATGTTGGCCTACCAGATGTTCCTGAACAAGAACTGCCATCACTCCCGATTGTTGGCCATGCGTACTAGGGCTGATGGGAGTTATAGTTCAGCAGCACCTGGAATGTCAAAGTTTCCCCATTCCTTCCGCAGAGAGCCGCTGCCAGTAAGTATAGCCTGATATCAGGTACCTGAAGCCCCTTACCTGTTGTATTACTACAATTCCCATCACCCCCTGACCATTGACCAACAACAACTGGAAGACTGCAGGTACAACACTCTTGCTTTGAAGGATTTCAGCATTGTAGCAGCTTAGAACCAGTTGGTAGAGGAGCAGACACTGTAGGTTAGATGCAATTATAGTTTTCCTCAGACCCATTGCAATTAATGGCCATGCCTAATATAGTTCCATTGATTTCAGTGGGACTACTCTGCATAGAATTCAGTAGGATACAGCCCTGCATTAAGGATAGGGGATAAATCCAGGGTTGTTGGTTTTTTTTTAGTATTTTAATGGGAAACCATCTAATTCACATTTTTCAAACCAATATGCGAAACCTTTCTCCTTCAAAATTCACCCTTCACCAAATTTTGCAGTACAGTTCTCCAGCCAGCCAGTGTGTACCAGAATGCCAACATTAGGGGGAAATGTACATAAGAATGCATACATTAAAGAAGAAAACAACTCACAGAAGTGCTTTATGTTAGAGAAAATTCTTGCAGAAGTGTGGATGACATGCATTCAGAAATGTGCGTGTTGGGGAGAAATGCACACCAAACCAATGTCATTTTTTTTCATGAGGATTAAAAAAAATAAATGAAAATTGCTGCAAAAAATGTGGAGACTGGAAAAATGAGAAACTGAAATGGACAGATCCATCATTTCCTGCATTTGTGAAATAAGCAGAGTTGGGAGGTGAGCATCAAAGGACAGCACAGAAACTCTCCAAACTAATGAAGCACATCCATCCATCACTCCGCCCCCCACTTTTCCTCTTAAGAGCAACACCTGTAAGCATGCAAATGATGTAAGAGCTGTCAAATACCTTGGGGTTTGCTGCTTCATGTTCACTCTTATCCTCCTGCCTCTGTCAATCATTACCCAAGCTGTGTGTCCCTTAGAAGGTGGAGTCTTCTTGCAATAAGATTAAAAAGAAAAAAAAAAGAAAGGTGAGAGGAAATGTCATAGGGTTTTGCCCTATTTGGCAAGCAGCTCAGATAAGCCACCCCAGGCTTATCTGTATGTATGTATGTACATTCAGGAGACAGTTGCTCTTGCAACTTTCTTGCTTGAAGTCCCTAAAGATCTTTCACAACCCCATTTGCAGCTGACCCCTCCTCCCTTCATCCTCTTTGCACAGAAGATACGGCCCCTTATAGCAATGCATGCATTCTGAAGACTGCTAGGGGGTTGTTTTCTTTTTGTCCTATTCTGCTGTGCCTGGATGTTGCAGTCCTGTCTGTCTTCTGCCTGTGACCGCTGCCATGCACCACTCTGAAGCTGACAGCTCCCTGTTGATCTACATGGGTGCAGTGGTGCTGTACGGAGGGACGATCCTTTACCGAGCCAAAAAGAACTGTGTGGAGAAGGCAAAACCCTTTTCCTGGGGTCTCCTCTTGCTCCTTGCTTCAGGAGTCCTGTGTTTCGCCACACTGAGAAGTTACCTGGGCTTGAGTTTCTTCTCGCTGATCTGCTTCCTCTTCTGCATTTATACATCTGATCAAGCCCTGCTCCCTGTGGACCGCAAAGCAGTACTCATCACAGGTAAGGAGAAGGAAGAACTTTGGCTTTTGTTAGCTCTTGAGAGAATCTGTAAAACTTTTACATTACTCAGTTGTCTCTGAATTAGCACAGTTTTGGCTCTCTTTCATCCCCAAGGCTTGCACCCTTTTATTTATTAGCATCCATTTCTCTACAGGCAGGGGCCTTTTTCTGGTGCAGAAATATCAGGCTGTTTGCTCCAATCAGGAACCATATGAAATTTCTACCTTCTTAGCAGCACAGAACTGTGTATGTTCTCACTCCTTAAGTAAGCATTCATCAAGACAGCGTGAGAATTACTGGAGGTCTGAACTGTGAATTGAGTTACGATGGCGGAGTTGGGAATTTCTACCTGGGCTTTTTATTCAGAATGAGCTGGTGGCTCTGTAGCTAAAAGAGAACCTAGGTTTACTTTCTGCAAATTTGGATAAAGCAAAGCATTAGAGTGGGGAAAAACACAATTTCATTTTTGACACAGATCTTTAAATGGTGCGTCAGACTTGATGGATTGTGGCAAAACTGCTTCCAATGACAAAACACTATGCACCCAGATGCAGATTACTTATTTGCTTGTGGGGTTATCTTGTTAAAAAAGGACACTGATATTCATTGGTCCCAGTGAGGTGGGCGGGAGAGGAAAGAGAAGGAAAATCCATCAATGGTTTCTAAAATAAATAAATAAGAGTCATTCACAAGGAACACCAGCAGACAGAACACAATGTTCACTTACAAACTCTTGCATGCCTGTTTTCTGCATTATGCTGGAAGGTTGAGGCACACTGTGTTTCAGCAACACCTGGCTCATCTTTGGATGTTAGGTGCAGGAAAAAAATTTCTCTCTTTCTTCATTTAAAAGGTTGGCGCTGAGTCACTAACAACTGTGAACCAGATTGTTGGAGAGTTCCGGAGAGACGCTCCTCAGTCTAAGTGTACCAAATTAGGCAAACAAGTGATAGAATCACATCTGCAGCCTGTGTTCCCGTCGTAATTGTCCCAGCCAAGTTCTGTGTTGTGTTGAAGCAGATGCAATACAAGAAGGGACAAGCAGGGAGAACGAGAACAAGGGGTTTAATCAGAAGACATAGGCTTAAAAACTGATCATAGCCACCCTCTAGATTACTCATGCTTTACAGGATGATATCTGGACATTTTTATTCGTCTTTTTTAAAAAACAAAACAAAACAAAACCCTATCATTATTAAAGTGCCTCATTTCATTTGTCATTGACATTGAGTTCCCCACCCCCACCCCAAAATAACTTCAGGCCCCCCACACACACCCCACCAACACCACTTTGCAAATTTAAATTCTCCCACCTGAGCATAGAGGGTAGATTTAACCATTTTCTTCCCCTGCTGCAGCCTTCAGGGACATCTCTTTCTGAAGCTGGAGTTTGTATTTGGGAGGAAATCTCTCACTGACAGCAGCTGGGAATTCACCTCTAAAGCAAATTCCAAGTTCAGTGGAGGGATGTTACTCAAGGCTGCATGAGGGGGAAGGAATGACTTCCTCTCCCTCCCATGTCCCCTCCTTCGTTCCCTTTCACTGGTGCTCCTCCTCATCTGCCTCCCGCTGGTCTAGCATTGTGCAAGCATAGCTGCCAAGTCTCCCGTTTCCCCCGGGAAATCCCCGTTTTTCCAGCTGTTCCTAGCTGAAAAAACTAGGATTTTTTTTTTGTTTTTTCCCGGTTTATTCTGGCGCGGTGGCCATTTTGGAACTGGGCGGAGCATGCTCAGAAGCGACTTTTGATGCTGCTCTGCCAAGTTCCAAAATGGCTGCAGCGCGACTTCTGGTGCAGTGGCCATTTTGGAACTGGGCACAGCAGCAGCAAAAGTCACTTCTGAGCATGCTCCGCCCCTTTCCAAAATGGCCACCACGCTACTTCCGGTATGCTACTTTTGGTCCGGTCCCTTATTTTTCAGAGAGGAACTTGGCAGGTATGTACTGCTTGGCCCCTTCCACCGCCCTGACCTGACGACTGCTCCTCCCCCCTTCTCCTCTGGGCAAGGGGCTGGAGCTGTGGCTCGTCACCCATGGAAGCCAGCCATCTACCCCTGGAACCTGCCCGTCTATATGAGTCATGGGGAATAGCAGCTCCAGATGCCGAATTCAGGGAAACCCCCCCCCCACAAAAGGTGGGAGGATTTGGTGTCCCTGAGAGTGTATGTATCCCCCCACCCCCAACCTTACCTGCCCTTTATTTTGACCGACCTGTCCCATATTTTGCCTAACGAAAGGTGGCAATTCTAGTCTCCACTGTTCATTCCAGGGAAACCAAATATTCGATAAGCACCTGGAACCCCTTAGAGTTTACGGCCCTTGCCTGGCTAATTCAAGATTTGGATCCTCATTTAGATTTTAACCCTTGCTGGGTCCAGGAATCAGAAGAAACTAACCAGTTTCCTGACTGAGCGTTTACTTAAGTGCAGAACAACAGTATTACTATAAATCAGAACAATATAGGTGTTCACCAGCACTGCTCAAATCAACATTCCCATAATTTTAGAGATATCAGCTCTCAGCTACGCCTTATTGTTCCTTTTCTGTATGCAAAGAATGACTTCCAGATATCATCTGAGCACAGTGTACCTTCTTTGGTGGCCAGAGCAATCTGAAAACAAGTCACGCGGGGATGCATAAGCAATGGTGAAGAAATGCAGAAAGTGTTGTGTTAAAAAAAAATTAAAATGCTAAGCAATAGTAATGTTAGCATAGCATAGCCCTGGATGGGAAAAAGTCTGTCTTTGAAGTGTAATGATGCCCTCAAGCAGGACATGAGTGCAAGAGCACTCTGCCCGCCTGTGATCTCCTCATAGTGGAGGTAGAACATAGCCATTGTGGCTATGAGTTTTTGATAGCCTTATCCTCCCTGAGTTTGTCTAATAGCCTTATAATGACATCCCAGTTGGCAGCTTCCACTGCCTCCTGTGGGAGTGAGTTCCATCATTTAATCATGCACTGCAAGAAGTACTTTCTTTTCTGTGTCTTGAATGGATGAAGGATGGAGAAATGAGTGTGGAGTTGTGTGTGTAGAAACCATTGGCTTTTGCATGGCTGGAACACAGTCTTATTTTTCTCCTTTGGCATGCATCTCCTAGGGGATTCCCCATGACAGAAGGCAGGTCTTGGAATGAAAAAGGTTCCTTATACCTCCACTGCTTTCTCTCTCTCTCTCTCTCTCTCTCTCTCTCTCTCTCTCTCTCTCTCTCACGCTGTCTGCTGTGTTGGAAACATAAATGAGTGCTGTATTATTGCCAGCTCAAATATTTAGCTTGTGGCTTAGTTTGCAGTTTTGTTCCTTTATTGATTGTGTTTATTTTAATAATTGCATCCTGCTTTGAGAATTATGATGGTTATAAGTCAAGGCCATGAGTAGCATAAATAAATAGAAGAAGTCATCCTTTACAGGAAGCGATAGTGGCATTGGACATGCATTGGCGAAGTACCTTGACCGTTTAGGATTCACCGTGTTTGCCACCGTTCTGAATGAGAAAGGACCTGGTGCAGAAAAACTGAGGCAGTCCTGCTCAGGTAGACTTTTTGTTCTGCAACTAGACATCACCAATTCGGCGCAGATTAAAGAAGTGTACCTTGAAGTAAGAAAGAAGTTGCAAGGTGGAGGTATGTGCTGTGAAGGGAGTGTACATAATCCTCGTGGGTGTTGCTTGTGATCTGAAATGACCGTTTTGCAAAGTTTCAAATATTATCTTGGTTGATCTAGGCCTCAGGATTCCAACACTCCTATTTCAGCGCTTTTGATGGCTATCAGCGATGGCTATTTTCTGCAATGGTTCTGAATACCAATTGCTGGAAACGACAGAAGGGGAGAGGGCTGCTCTTGTGCTCAGATCCTGCTTTCTTGTTTCCCACAGGCACCTGGTTGGCCATTGTGAGAAAAGGATGCTGGACTATGTAGGCCATTGACTTGATCCAGCAGGCTCTTCTTATTATCTGAAAGCTGAGCCAACATAATTCACAATATGTAACCAAAGCACAGCCAGCCTTTGAAACTTACCTTTCTTCTGCACTTTGCAGTGTACTGTATTTCTGCAGCCATGCAATGCACAAAAAAGCATGTGCTGGGCTAAAGTGCCCATAAAAAGACATAGAGTCATGAAAATTACACACACAAATGCATTGCGTATTATATAAAATACATAAAAGCCCCTTGCACAGACTTTAAAATACAAGCATCCATTATAAGAATGCACCATGAAACAGTCCCACTAAAACATAAAAAGTGTCCTCAATTAAAATTAACAAGAATCCTATAAAAGCAACACAGTAGTTAGTAATACAGTGGTACCTTGGGTTACAGATGCTTCAGGTTACAGACTCCACTAACCCAGAAATAGTACCTCAGGTTAAGAACTTTGCTTCAGGATGAGAACAGAAATCGTGTGGTGGCGGTGGCGGTGGAAGGCCCCATTAGCTAAAGTGATACCTCAGGTTCAGAACAGTTTCAGGTTAAGAACGCACCTCCAGAACAAATCAAGTTCTTAACCAGAGGTACCACTGTACTTTAATAATGGATGCTTGTATTTTAAAGTCTGTGCAAGGGGTTGTTATATGTTGTAAACTGCACAGAAGTCAATTTCAGCATAAAACACGCAGAAGCCTATTTTAGCATTGAGCAACATAGAAATTAATACCAGCTGCCTGTTGCTTCCTCCCGTCTGCAGTCAGATGTTGTCAAATCAACTATCAAATGCTATATGTCAAGATGTTCTCAGATACTGACACTTCAACATCCTTGGGTCAAAGGCTGCTGTTAATTAGCACATATATCTGCTGCATATTTGGAGACAATTCAGCGTGAGGGATGGATTGATCAATCCATTTTTGTTTCTCTGTGGGGGTTTTTAAGTCTTCATGAAAATTTTAAAACATTTTAGTGCAAATTGTTCACTATATACACATCCTTGTATGCAATTCTGCCTGGTATACACATTGTTGCAAAGCCATATCCCTGTAATCAGTGCTGTTTTTCTAGAAAAAAAGAGGTGCCAGAGCTCACCATGAACCGTCTCCCTTGTTGTCTTAGAATGGCAATGGCACCCACCTAAGAGTTGCCGGAGCTGAGCTCCTGTGAGCTCCAGCTGAAAAAAAAATATTCCCTGGATTCTTTTATGGTATTCTCATTAATTTTTCTGTTTTATGGACACTTTCCACTAATGTATTTTATAGACATTAGTTGCTTGGCACTTTCCAAACCAACATGCAAATGGAACCACAGCCATCTTTTGAAATTTGCATTTTCCCCAGTTTTTCAATGTAGGTCTCCAGCTGTGTAAGCCAACTAATCTATATAATAATGCGTACAGTAGGGTACAATAAGCATAAAAGACATGTATTAGTTAAACCTTCTTGCAAAAAAAAAGCATTACATTACAGAAAATTGTATTGCAAAAAAAGGTATATCTTAGGCAGAAATGCGTGCAAAAATTTGTATATTATGAGAAATTTGAATTAAAATCCTGATGAATTCTCATGATGACTTTTTCTTTGAGAAAAATCTTGAACAAAGGTGCTGAACTGAAGAATGGGGGGGGGGGAGAGAAAGTGAGAGCAGCTGAAACTGTCAGATTTGTATAGCCTTGTTGTCTTCTTCCTTGCCAGATCTCTGGGGTGTCATCAACAATGCAGGGGTCCTGGGTCTCATGGGAGATGGTGAACTGCTCCCTATGCATTCTTACAAGCAGTGCATGGATGTCAATTTCTTCGGTCCCGTTGAACTATCAAAAGCATTCTTGCCATTGCTCCGCAAGTCCAAAGGAAGGCTTATTAACATTTCAAGCATGGCAGGTGAGTCAAATAAAATAAGTTCACGCCATTCATATATTTACAGACTTGCTATTCTTGGATAGCTGTTCTCTGCTCACCATCCTGCTGTCTTTACTCCTGTCACAGATGCCCAGTGTGGTAGGATTCCCAGTTGAAAACTCCACTCCTGCAATGCTGTAATGCAAAAACAGCAACAACAATGTGCAAGTCAAGATTGAATGGATGGAAAATAGGACAGAGCACACTAGGGCAGGCTTCCATATAACTGTCTACCCTGTTTCTCATATTTTAAGACATACCCATAAAATAAGCCATAGCAGGATTTTTAAGCATTCAAGGAATATAAGCCATACCCCGGAAATAAGACATAGTGATAGGCACAGCAAGCCATAGTGTGTTTTTTTGAGGAAAAAATAAATATAAGACGTGTCTTATAATATGAGAAACACAGTAGTCTGGAAGTGGTGGTTGCTGGGATGGAGACCACAGCCTTCATGGTTAGACTCAAACTTCCTTCCCCCCCCCCAAGAGGAGAAAGATGGGTTCCCAGCTCCCCATAGAAAAACAATTGAGAAATCTGAGGTTTTAGCATAGCTGGCATCAGATAACATAATGTTCCACCACACAAAGGTAACAGCAAAGGCCAATTCATCTAACTTACATCTTCTTTCATATGACTAGTGTGATGATGATGATTAATATTAACACTGTGATTATTTTACTGCTCACAGATTTTGGCACTCCATCCCAAGAGACATTCGACTGGCTCTCTCCTTGTTCCAGTTGATTTATTTATTTATGTTCCAACAGGCTTTGGGGAACTGACTGGCTATCATGAAAGGGATGGTGCCAGGCTATTTTTATTGGAATTATTTGTGTGGTTTTAATAGAGTTTGTATATGTACAGTGATGCCTCGCAAGACGAATTTAATTCATTCCGTGAGTCAATTCGTTTTGTGAAAAATTCATCCTGCGAATCGCTGTTTCCCATAGGAATGCATTGAAATTTCTTTTTTTGCCCATAGGAATGCATTAATTAAATTTCAATGCATTCCTATGGGAAACCGCGATTCGCAAGACGGATTTTTTGCAAAACGAATTCGTCTTGCGAGTCACCATCAGATTGCAAGACGCATTCGTCTTGCAAAAAGTTCGTCTTGCAGGGCATTCGCCTTGCGAGGTACCACTGTATATAGTTTTAGGTCTAACAACATTTTTTTAATGGTAGTTTTTTCTATGTTTTTGGTGGTTCCTATTCTTATATGTAAGCCTCTCGCCTTCTGTTGGATGTCATAGTTGCTGCACCCCCTGCTCTGCCCCAAAAGCTCTGTGCCTGGTACGATTGCACCATTCACGGTCCCCTAGATCTACCTTTGCACAGGTCAGAGCGAGAGCTTCTGCACCCCCTGATGCATACTGTTAAAGACATTCATTGCCCTTAGCTTTAATTTTTTGACGATTCCAATAAAGACAATGTAGTGATTTTACCAAACATATTACTTAAAAGTGGATCCTGTTTCACAGCCATAAGAAGATAACATTATGAGACGTGTTTCTACAGAATAAGGAGCAGCGCATTATGCATCTTTTAGAAATCTCACTTCTCTTTGGGGGCCTGTTAAACATTTGTAATAATGGGAACATGAGTTGCTTGAGGCACTGTTGTCCGCTAGCCAAGGAAATTTGTGTTAGAATCTCTTCAGACTGCAAGGTTTCCTTCCTGACAGTTGGGATTGATGAAGACAGGGTAAAGCGAGGCAATTGGAAACTTGCTAAAAATGTTTCTTCGCCTCCTGTCGGTTCCTTTAGGCTCCATCTCCAGCAATGGCAGGAGTCCAATTGCTGAGCCAAATGGCGTATGTATTCATCAATTTCAGCAGGTGAAAAGATCTGGTTTGTCAAAAGTGTCAGCATCGGTTTCGGTTTTGCAAAATGAGAAAACAGTCAAATGAAGAGCATTTGGAATGACAAGCTGATAAATATGCAACCAAAATATCCACAAACCCACTGACTAACTTCCTGTTGTGTGTGTGTACTTGTAGAGATCATGAAAAATGTAGTTGGGTTTGCATTATAATGGGAACCTTCCTCGTTTTCAATTTCCGGAAGAATACGTCAACAGAAATGCAGCTATACTTTGAAAGTTGTGCTTCTCCAAATTTTGCCAGCAAGTGCATATTAGAGAAAATTAGGGAAATGCATAATTTAGTGGGAATAACATACAAAGATGTGTTTATATTTGGAGAAACGGCTTGCAAAAAAATGTGAATATTAGGCAAAATTGAATACAAAAGTTATGTGTACAAGCAAAAAGCAAACTGTTTGTACAGATGCATCCAGATCAGTGTTATATTTCTAGAAAAATAGGTGCCGGAACTTACCATGAACGCCTCCCTTGTTCTCTTATAATGGCACCTGAGAGGTGCTGGAATGGAGTTCTGGTAGTGCCGGCTGAAAAAAGAAGAAGCCCTTTTCAAGATTCTTACCACTTGGTGATCTACCAGTACACAAGGGCTATAACATTAAAACACAAAGAAAAAAGAATGTTGATGGAGTCACACTGAGATTGGCCTTTTTGTAGTGTTTTATTAGTGTATGTTTTCATTAGAGATGAATGAATATGTCAGTGTAGGACTCTTTCGGCTTCTGATTTTTCCAGCCTTAAAATCAGTTCTCTACATTTCCATAACAGATCACATAATTTTAAAAAGCCCCCATGAAAATTCATCAATACGTTAGGGCAAATTTCTCATAATATACATGTGTTTGTATGCAATTTTGCAAAATGTACACATTGCTGTGATTTCCCATAACATAATGCATTTAAATGTTATCTTCATTAATATGAGCATCTGCAGATATGTGGCAGATTGCCTGTTCTGGTCTGGGAATTAGAGTTAAGACTTTCTCCCAGTTAAACCAGAATTTGGGTGGAGTGTGATGCAGAACAGAGTGAACACTAGAACAATAAATTGAAGGGAACAGAGCAAACACATCCCTAGGGAAAACCTTAATGCAATGGTTTCATGTCAACTATGTATTCCTGGGGACACGTTGATTGGATTGGCAGTGACCATGCCTCTCCCCATAACATAGATTGTGTCATAGCCATTGTGCAACACCAATTCCCTCCGTGTCTATTGCAACAACAGTCACTGTTGCAGGAGAAACAGGGCTTAACTTTACCCTTCTGTGCATTCTTGTCACTGCCCTTTTGTTCCATTATACGCAGTATATAGCAATGAGCAGTATATAGTAATGAGGCTTAATGAAGTCAATATGACCTCAGTATTGGAATTAGCTAAGCAAGTTAAAGGGAAATAACTTGGATTTAACACGTATCTCCTGAGAACAAATAACTGAGATAGGCTGCTAATAAAGCAGAAATGCTTATCGTTCCATCTATCTTACTTCTTTGGAAAACTTTGAATTAGGTACCGTATATTCCGGCGTACAAGGCGACTGGGCGTATAAGACGACCCCCAAATTTTCGAGTTAAAATATAGAATTTGGGATATACTCTATATTTTAACTCGATTTCTCCTGCCACGCTGCCCATATCCAAAATGTCCGCAGCGCCAGAAATCGCTTCTGAGTATATGCGGACATGCTCAGACACGATTTCTGGCGCTGCTCGGTGAGTCCCTGGTTTAGCGCAGTGTGTGGGGGACTTGCTGAGCGGGCAGAACCCGGCATATAAGACGACCCCCAAATTTTGAAACGATTTTCCAGGGTTAAAAAGTCATCTTATACGCTGGAATATACGGTAATAAGAGAAGAGTTATTGCCTTCCTGTTGATATGCATTCAAACAAGTACATTCAGAGCTTCAACAATCAAAGGTACAGCTTTCTGAATTAAAATTTGGAGACATTCTCCATTCCAAAAAAAATAACTGCTGGAGCCTACCAAAGGCTTATCAAGTCCACCATCCTTTTTCCGCACCTTCCAAACCAAGAGACAAAGTCTTTACAACCTCTAAATTTTGTCCTGCAGCTCTCCAACCAAAGGATGTGTATTTAAAAATGTGTAGCAATGTATTATTTTAGTGCGAAATTGCTTGGAAATAATGCATATGTTGGGCAAAATTGGGTACAAAAATGCATATATTAGGAGCAATGTACACGAAAATGAATAGGAATTTCCATGCAGGCTATATCTAACGTGGACACGTATGTTGTCATTATCCCTCCACCAGCTCCATTGAATGCCAAAATCCAGTTGTTTTGAAGGGAAAAGGAGACTAACAAATCAGATTTTGCTTTTAGCTGGCAAGGACTTGTATACTTCTCTGTTTATTTTGTGGTTGCTAGCAAGCAGCTCCCTCCACACCCCGTATTTGACCTTAGCCTAAATTTGAGCTATGCTTCAGTCTCAGGAGGCTGTTTTTATTGCTCCCATAGGAGGTATCCCCATGCCAGGCCTCGCTGCCTACGGTTCATCCAAAGCAGCCCTATCCATGTTTTCTGGAGTCATGAGGCAAGAGCTCTCCAAATGGGGCATTAAAGTATCTGTGCTTCATCCATCAGGCTTCAAGACATGTAAGTTTCTGGCACTTCGCCTGGTTATCTAGCTCATGATGGTGGTGGTGGGGATCTCCTTGGAGTCCTTACAGCCAAAACCATGAATGACACAGAAACACCAGTGTCACCCACAAGATTGTGCAAAGCCTGTATGTTATGTACTGAGCTGAATCCTAGAACAATAGGATTCAGAATCAGCAGGAGCTACCCAATCCAACTCCAGGTGGAAGTGAATCCGCAACCTGATTGGCCTGCTGGAGCAGCCAATCAGGCGGCTGGCAGAAGTGAATCTGCTACCTGATTGGCCTGTAGGAGCAGCCAGTCAGGCTGCAGGCAAAAGTCAATCCACAATATAATTGGCCCACAGGTGTAGCCCTGAAGTAGCCAATCACGCAAGGCCCATTGTGTAAATAATGTATATAAGCAGATGGTTTTGGGAAAAGAGCCATTCTTCTTCTCCTCTTCTCCTTGATAACTATGAGCTGAATAAAGAGCATGAAATTCACTCTTGACTCCGAGTATATTTCACTGTACTTCGCTATTTAGGGTCCAGGTGGAGTCTTAGTGAAAGGTTGCAAAGGGCAACACTTCTGAGAGTTCATCAATCATCCTCAAAAGGAGCAGACTTTTATTTCCTCTTCCACAGAGGTGGCTGGCCTCAAAGGGTTGTCTCCTTATATAAATGCCAGTTTCCTAGAGGTCAATGGAAGACACCCCAAAACAACTTGGACTTATTAGATTCTAACCAGGCAGCTAATTCATTTGAGAAGGTTTATTCCCAAGGTATGGTGTCTTTGCCTGTTGTCTTTGCCCATGGAGTTTTCTTGGCAGGGATACTGGAGTGGCTTGCCAGTTCCTTCTCCAGGTGGATCACGTTTAGTCAAAACTCTCCACTATGACCTGTCCATCTTGGGTGGCCCTGCATGGCATAGCTCATAGCTTCTCTGAGTTATTCAAGCCCCTTCGCCACAACAAGGCATTGATCCATGAAGGGGATCTGGAAGGACAGATCGTGAACAGATCGTGAAGCTGAGGCTCCAGTACTTTGGCCACCTCATGAGAAGAGAAGAATCCTTGGAAAAGACCCTGATGTTGGGAAAGATTGAGGGCACTAGGAGAAGGGGACGACAGAGGACGAGATGGTTGGACAGTGTTCTCGAAGCTACGAACATGAGTTTGAACAAACTGCGGGAGGCAGTGCAAGACAGGAGTGCCTGGCGTGCTCTGGTCCATGGGGTCACGAAGAGTCGGACACGACTAAGCGACTAAACAACAAATGGTGTCTTTGAATAGCCTGTGAACTGGAATGTGCAAAAGGAAATGTGGTTAGCCGGATGATTTATCATGGTTGCGTCCCACCTGAAATAGATCTTTCCATTCCACATTATGTTTTTGAAGCATTTGTCTTGAGGTGGCAAATTGGAACCTGTGTGCGTGACTCAGAGGATAATTAAACCAGCACACATCAAGTCCAAGCATGCCATCACTTTCTCAGTCAAGATTTTTATGATAGCATTTATAAATAAGTGAACTAGTCTTCAACTATCCAGGGAACTCCTGAGACCACACACACACACACACACACACACACTAATATGGACTGGAGATTGGACAGTATCTGTTTGGCTCAGAGATTAGAACTAGAATAGGGAAAGTGGTGGAATTCACTCTAGGCAGACAGAACATCAAACTGACTCATAGCACACTTGTCTTCTCTCTTTCCAAAACATTAGTAGTAGTAGTAGTATACTGCCCTTTATCCACAGACGGGGTGGTTCACAACATACAAGTACAATATATAGAAACCAAAATATATAATAAAAATAAGGACAAAAGCAAACGAATACTCCTTCCCCTCCCACAACACATTTAAAAGGACATTCCTCAAAGAGCCTTAATTGCAGTGACTTTCTGCAGATTTCACCAATACTGGTATGTGTGTTAATAATTTTTAGAATAGGACATTTGTTCCTATATGATTTAGTCAGCTACAGTACTTTCATCATCTTCACTATCTGCTAACTGGGCACTGCTGAAATGTGTATTGTTTTCAGTTTGTGTCTCATTGATTTACTGTTGAGGCGATTAGCTTAGCGATTAAGCACCATTAACATCCATTGTTTTATCGTTAACATTTCTCTCACCTTTCTGTCCACCATGACTTTGCCAAACACACACAGAAAGGGCTGTCATTGTCCTACATCTTAATGTGGTATTTATTACTGTAACAAAAAAAAAAAAGAGCTTTACTTGTATTTTGTGAGCATCAAAATGTGAGATGTATGCAGATATTTTTCTAAGAACATTGATCATTATGACATTATAATAAATGATCGAAATTTATGCTTATTATTTTTCAGTATTAATACATGCAAAAATACAATATGCATTCAAAAATGACAAAAGGGTGGTAACTCCATTGGGATGTATGTGCCCATCACTTCCTCATTCTCACTTGAACAGACAGTAACCCTGAGGCAAGATGTATACTTCAGTGGGCAATTGCCAGCTCATTGAGTTGTCATCATAAAAAAATGTAAGCAAAAATGTTTTCAAAAGGCTAAAGGACCAGCTTGGGAATGATTTAAAATAGCAAAATGAGAACTGAAGCAAAAGGGTACAGACATTGAGTCCATGGAACAAGCTGGTACCAGGATTCAGATTACACCCCTAAACTAGCATGAATATGTTCCAATCTGTCACCTGGGGTAGTTCCTTTAGGAACCCCGTATTCCTCTTTTTCTAGTTATTTAATTTTCATCAGAATACCTAATGTCATATTATGAAGCCTCCAGCAGTGTTTTGTTCTGTCTTCCAGGTATCCAGGGAACTCCGGAGGTCTGGAATAAGGAAGAACGCACCCTTCTTGAGAATCTCATGCCTGACGTGAAGCAAGATTATGGTGAAGAGTACATCCTCAAGCTGAAGATGGCTCTCAATGCCATGCCATTGGCTTGCGGGTCAGATCTCTCCCCTGTCCTTTGTGATGTTTTACATGCATTATTGGCAGAGCACCCATGTGGTTTATACACTCCAGGCAAGAGCGCTTACATATTCCTTCTCATCTTCTGCTATTCTCCTCTCTGGTTTTATGACTTTTTCATGAGGAAAATTTTCAGCACCTCAGACATGCCCAGCGCTCTCAGAGCAGCAGAGAAAGAAAACAAGAACTTGTAGGCAGATACTGCCTGACTTAGTCATTTGTTTGTCAGGCTATTTAGCTGACTTGTGAGAGTTGGGAATATTGCATTTCATGTGTTAAAAACACATTGGGTGGATAAAAGAAGTGGGGAATGTTTAGATTTAAGACAGAAACCCTCTCTATCCTGTACATTTCACCTCTTATCTACTATTTTTGATACCTTTTTCTCTTGAGTTAGGCTGAACTGAAACTCCGTTTTAAACATTTTATTAAATTTCCAAATATAACAAAAATAAAATTAAAAACAATACAAAATCAAAACAAAAAAAGACTTCCCCCAGTCCCTTCCTTGATTCCATTGTTAATCAACGTACCACATGTCCATTGTAAAATTTGAGAACCATTTAAATTACTTATTATCCATTCATACAAAATTACAAGTAATCCTAAAACCCCGCTAATGTATTAACCTGTGTACAATGCTTCTGTATATATGCAATAAACATATTCCATTCTTCCTTAAATTCGTTGTTGTCTCTTCCTCTTAGCTTCATAGTCAATTTTGCCATTTCAGCACATTTCATTAATTTAACTTGCTAATCTTCTTTAGTTGGGACACCTACTTCTTTACAATGTTGTGATAATAATGTCCGTGCAGCTGTAGTTGCATACATAAATAAGTTCTTTTGTGATCTTGGTAAGTCCACTCCTGTAATTCCTAGTAGGAAAGTTTCTGATTTTTTAACAAAGGTTATTTTAAACATTGTCTTCAATTCATTATAAATCATTTCCCAATATTTCTTTATGATTTTGCAATGGAAAAATGTCCCTTTTGTTGTTTTACATTTCCAACACTTGCTTTCCTTAGTTTTGTACATTTTTGCTATTTATTATATTTTTATGTTTTTGCTAATTTAACTGGAGTTAGATACCATCTATACATCATTTTCATATACTGTAGTTTTCTTTAATCACCACACATGCTCTAAATTTTATCTCTTTTTCCATAGTTTTTCCCATTCCTCCATCTGGATATTGTGTCCCACATCTTGTGCCCATTTAATCATAACTGATTTAACCTCTTCATCTTTCGTTTCCCATTTTAACAACAGATTGTACATTTTCGATACCGTATTAATTTCATATCATTTTCTATCATTTCTCTCTTTTTATCCTTCTTAAATACTTCATTTAACTGAAAATATAGCAACCAATTTGTTACATTCTCTCCAACTTCGTTAAATTCTTTCAATTTTAATTGGTTTTCTGATTCAATTAATAACTCTCTATACGTAGCCCAATTAGTGTCCATATTTAAAGTTTTTTCCTGATATTGCATTTAACGGAGAACGCCACCATGGTGTTTTTTGTTCTAATAATTCTTTATACTTTTTCCAAACTTTAAAAATCACTTTCCTTATAATATGATTTCAAAAGTTTTGATGTACTCTGTCCTTTTCGTACCATAAATACACATGCCAACTAAATTTATTATTGTGACCTTCCAAATCTAATAAATCTGGTTTTTTAAATTTTATCCATTCCCATATGCAGCAAATACAAGAAGCTTCATAATATTGTTTCAAATCTGGCAGGGAGAAGCCTCCTCTATCTTTAATATCTGTTAGTAATTTATATTTAATTCTTGGCTTCTTACCCCGCCATACAAATTTTGAAATATCTTTTTTCCATTCTTTGAAGCATCCCATTTTGCTTATTACTGGGATTGATTATAATAAAAACGGCATTTTTGGCAATATATTCATCTTAATAACTGATATTCTTCCTACCAGAGACAAGTTCATTCTGTTCCAAATTTCCAACTTCCTTTTTATTTATTTCCAAGTCCCCCCCCCATAATTATCCTTGTAGATATTAATATTCCTTGATGTCAGCCAAATCCTTAAATATTTCACTTTATTATGGATATTTATGCCTATTTCTTGTTGGATTGTTTCTTTATCATGGTCTGATAAATTTTTGACTAATAATTCTGTCTTATTTTTATTAAGTTTGAAACCAACAACTTGTCCAAACTCTTGTATCTTCTGTATAACCTGCTCAAGTGAATTTAATGGATCTTCTAGCATAATTACTAAATTATCAGCAAATGCTTTCAAGTTAAATTCCTTAATTCCTACCTTTATTCCTGCTCTTATATTATGAACCAGAACTTCTAAAACTAATATGAGTAACAGTGGATAGAGAGGGCAACCCTGTCTTGTTCCTTTTATAATATTACATTCTTCAGTGATAGTATCATTAATAATCAATCTCGCTTTTTGCCTAGAATAAATAGTTCCTATTCCTCTTATAAATGTCATTCCAAAATTCATCTCCTCTAGGACCTTCAAAATGAAGGCCCATGAGACGTTGTCAAAGGCTTTTTCAGCATCAATAAACATAATGGCTACCTGTTTATCATTTCTTACCTCCAAATAGTCAGTGATATTTATTATATTTCTAGTATTTTGTTTCATTTGACAGCCTGGGGGAAATCCTGATTGGTCTTGATGAATTATTCCTAACAATAGGCCTTTCATTCTCTTTGCTAAAATGTTAGCAAATAATTTATAATCACAATTTAATAGTGAAATTGGTCTGTAATTTTTGACTTCTATCTGCATTCTCTTTCGGGATTATACTGATGTAAGCCTCTTCCCAGGTCTGAAACTCCTATTATATTTTACCATGAGCATTTTATCGCAATGCCAAAAACCCCTTGTGTATATTATTTTTGGCACACCATACATACCGGTATATGTTTAAATGCCCTTATTTTCAATGACATAGACATCTAGTTGGCTACATACAGTATCACGATGCCGTTCCATTCACAAAATCCCATTTCATATTTCAGGAAGAATATGCATTTGTTTGTAGAGGTGGTGTGAATGAGAATTGGGATTGTTTGACTGTCCAGCATATAATAATAATAATAATAATAATAATAATAATAATAATAATAATAATAATAATAATTTATTTATACCCCGCCCATCTGGTCGGGTTCCCCCAGCCACTCTGGGCGGCTTCCAACAAAACACCAAAATACAGAAATCCATCAAACATTAAAAGCTTCCCTAAACAGGGCTGCCTTAAGATGCCTTCTAAAGGTCTGGTAATTGTTGTTCTCTTTGACCTCTGGTGGGAGGGCATTCCACAGGGTGGGTGCCACTACCGAGAAGGCCCTCTGCCTGGTTCCCTGTAACTTAGCTTCTCGTAGCGAGGGAACCACCAGAAGGCCCTCGGAGCTGGACCTCAGTGTCCGGGCAGAGCGATGGGGGAGGAGACGCTCCTTCAGGTATACTGGACCAAGGCCGTTTAGGGCTTTAAATATTGATCTCCATGTGGTTGGCTAATAGTATGAACAGAGTCAATGTGCATACAATGGTTGTATGACCATTTGCTCTCTCTCAACAAGCAGGAGCCCTGCAAAATGCAGGGTTCCTGCTTGCCTGTACAGTTGCATGCATGTAAATAAATAAATATAAATAAATTTTTATTTATACCTTTCCCTCCCCAGTGAGAGCCGGGCTCAGGGCGGCTGACATCAATAAAATTACAATAAAACGTAAAAGAAAGGAAAACAATTGATTAAAATGCAGATTAAAATACAATTTAGATTTAAAAATTGTTTTAAAATGCAGCCTCATTTTAAAATGGCCCAAATCAAAACCCAAAGGCCAGGCGGAACAGCTCCATCTTGCAGGCCCTGCAGAAAGATGTCAAATCCCACAGGCCCCTGGTCTCCTGTGAGAGAGCGTTCCACCAAGTCGGGGCCAATACTGAAAAGGCCCTGGCCCTAGTTGAGGCCAATCTAGCCACCTTATGGCTCGGGATCTCCAAAATATTGTTATTTGTGGACCTTAAGGTCCTCCGCAGGGCATACCAGGAGAGGCGGTCGCGTAGGTACAAGGGTCCCAAGCCGCATAGGGCTTTAAACGTCAAAACCAGCACCTTAAACCTGATCCTGTACTCCACCGGGAGCCAATGCAGCTGGTAAAGCACTGGATGAATGTGATCCCATGGCTGGGACCCTGTAAGGAGCCTCGCCGCAGCATTCTGCACCCGCTGGAGTTTCTGGGTCAGCTTCAAGGGCAGCCCCGCATAAAGCGAGTTACAATAATCAAGCCTGGAGGTGACCATCGCATGGATCACTGTATGCAGAGCCTGAAGGAGTGAGGCCAGCAAACACTATACCAGTTCCCCTCCACTCATTCAGTGAATGCAGCTGTGTCATTTGAGCAGTACATAATAGATGGTTTCTGATCGGGTGAGATCACCCATATGACAAATCCAAGCAAGAGGCAGAAGCAGCAGCCTGGGTGAGGATCTTTTGGTCTACGTATTTTGGGCAGAAATAGTCACAACCTCGAAATCACTAGTTTGGGCCCTAAAATTGATTGCCACGCTGGAATGTGTGGTAATGCGGAAACTGGCAAATGACAATTTAATGAAAAGCTTGTACAATTAAGAGCAGCTTTTGTCATTGGCTGGAATGCTTGGAACTCTGCCACACCCACTGGAAAGCACCAATGGCATGATAACATAGAAAAACCTTGTTCACCCTAGGTCAGGCTGACCCAGGTCATCCTGGCAACAGTGTGGTCAGGTCATGCTGGTTTCTATAATACTCGCGATAGGTTTTCATCAACCCATCCTGAGACTGGCATCCTGAGAAGCTACAGTTGTTTACTGACACCTGCACTCATAATAATGCTTGATGGTGCCACCTAACCTGGGTTACCTTGACATGGGTTGCACAAGGTGTACCTCAAGGCAACTCCATCCACTTCCTCAACTCCCAAGCTAGTAGATTCCTCCATGAAACACTGAGTGGAAGATTATTTAAAAGGACCACAAGCTTGTCATTAACACTACAGACAATAATTTGTGTTATGTCTGGGCAAGCTCCAAGATATGCATGCCAGGTAGGCAGATAAAAAAGGGTGTGTTCTAAATGTTTCGCAGGCAGCCGCCAGCTTAAATCAAATCTGTCATTTTTTTTATTGAGGAAAAAGCACAAGATTATTTCTTTAGAAACATTGCTAGTGGTTTCCTGTTTGATTTCCATGAGTCAGGCTATCGGTTCAAGTTGTCCTGTGGCACCACTTGGCCAGCCTCTTCTTAGGGCTGATGAAAGGGTGTTGCTAGCCCATAATATTCTGACGGCATGCCTCTCTCTGGGCAAAGATGGCCAAAGAGTGCTCACTGATGGTTGGAGGAGATGACCCATCCTTATCTCAAAACCACCACCACCCCTGTTATCAGGAAGGAGCAAACTAGGCATGTGTGTGAAAGAAAGGGCAAAGCTGCCATTCTAGGGAGAGATGTGGAGAGAGAATAATTTGATGTCTATAAGCTGACAGCAGCCGACCCTCCAAGTGTCCCTATTTTCCAGGGGTGGCCCTAATTTAGAGAAGCTGTTCCAGTTTCTGATTTGATCGCAGAATGTCCCTATTTTCATTGGAGAAAGGTTGGAGGGCATGGAGTTATCCAATCCCCATGTCGTTTGAAGGCAATCCTGTATAGGGAAGTTTTTAAAATGTTTATTGTTTTATTATGCTTTTGTATAAGTTGGAAGCTGCCCAGAGTGCTGGGGCAACCCAATAAGATGTGTGGGGTATAAATAGTATAATTATTATTCTGGAATGGGACATCCTTATTTTCATCAGATAAGTGTTGGAGGGTACTGCAGCAGTTTGGGGAGCTGCCATTCTCTCTGCAGATCTGGTTTCAGGTCGGTGGGTTTTTGGCTGTTGAGGTGTCGAAGCAGGGCCTCTGCCCATGTATATTTGTAAATAAACGCAAGTATTTCAAAAAGCCAACAAGCCTCCAGAGACCTCCTTCCAAAGGAAACAAACCCCAACATTCACCCCACCCTGATATGGGGGAAATCGGCAGAAAATGGGGTGTTGAGTGCTGCTTCTCTCTCCCACCCAGCTGTAACATGCCTGACCAGACTTCGTAAGATTCAGATCCTGTTCCCTTGATCCATCAGTAAAGTCGCTCTGCCTGTCTGCAGTTTAATGCCCACTTACTTTTGAGTAAGCCCCACTGAACTAAGTGAAAGTTACTTCAGAGTAGTCATTGTAAGAGTGTGCAGTAAGACCAGGCACCCCCAAACTCTGCCCCTCCAGATGTTTAGGACTACAATTCCCATCATCCCTGACCACTGGTCCTGTTAGCTAGGGATGATGGGAATTGTAGTACCAACATCTGGAGGGGCGGAGTTTGCCCATGCCTAAGTAAGACACTCACGGATGCCCACCTTGAGAGCCCAGATTCAGCAGACTGTAGCATTATTATTTTTTTACATTGCAATCCTGACCATGTCTACTCAAGGTTTACTCTCACATAAGTAGTGTTAGGATTGCAGCCTGAGTCGTCCAGATGTCATTGCCATGTATGGGTGATGCGACTCAGCTTGTAGACGGAGTAAGAAAAACTTTTAACATGCTAATTTCTAGATGATATCAAGATAAAGGAGATTTTGGATGAAAGACATAGGCAAAGGGGGAAAATAAAAATTAGTGCCAAAACACAGTGCCAAAACACACACCATCAAATACATTTCAGTTACACAACATGTTTTAATTTGTTCACATGTGTTTACACCTTTGCTCCTTAAAACAAACAAACAAACAAAACCCCACATCATCCGGACATGTAACACTATTAAAACACCTTCCTAGATGAGGACTCTTCGGCTCATGCTACTTGATCATTCTTTGCCAACAGCCACAATCACTCCCGTAACAGCAAACTCAGGTGGTGAGTGCCAAGAGGATTTGAATTAGAATGGGATCACTGGGGAACAAGAAGAAGGGATATGCTTGGGAGAACTTCGAGGTTTGCAGAAATACAATGGCAACAAAAATGCCTAAGACTCAGATTTTTGGATTGGTTTTTGACAGAATTTAGGCCACAACTTTATTGATTACAATCAAGTGAGTGGTTGCATAGGCTCTGGTTCGACTAGCTCCCTGCACCCTTGCAGGCAGCGCTGACCCAGGGCACACCATAGGTCAGGCAAGGGTGAACACTTGGTACAGTGGAAGGCGGGGTCATACCAGTCCATCTGCCAGATAGCCCCCTGGACTCAGGCTCAGGGCACAACCCCTCTCAGGGTTGACCAACCAAAGAGTCCCCGGATTCCTTTAACGGAATACCCATCGCATAGGGATGGCCAGACTGCTCTGCCACCCCTATCACCTGAACCAGAGCCTATCTGCAACCTTACAAGTTGTGACGATTTGCTACGCAGCAGGCGAAACCCAAATGGCACCAGCCAATCAGCCAAGTGGGGGAAATTCCTGCCGTGCCCCTGTCCCAATGACAGACGACACATGATGGCATAGCAAGGTCATGCGTGCAAGCCCTAAATATAGGGAGAGGTAGGAAGGTGTTCCGATGCACTGGTCCCAAAGAGGAAGCTCAGGGACACATGCATGGGCTTAAATAGAGGTCCCTCGATACAATTTCGCTGGCATCCCATTGGTCTAATTGCACCCAACATCAAGGGACCTCCAATAGGGTGTTGTGGCCATCTAAACTTTCCCACCCACAACACAGGGTCAGGTTGCCAGGTCACACTGCAACACTTGTTAGGAAGGACCTGCTTTATGCAATTTTCCTGCTTAATGGGCTTGCAAGTACATTTTATTCCTGGAGGCAGATGAGTACGCATGGTAGGCAAGTAATGCAATCCATTGCAAAACAGGGGTTATAGTTATGGACTCTAATCTCTGCCGAGCTGTGCACAAGATTCCAGTGGGTTCCAGACACTCACCCAGGGCCATGTTTCCTCTGAGAATCAAGATGCGGTGGAGACTGACTTTAAGATATATGGTTTATTCACATATTTACAACCTGAGTGTAAGTGGAGGAAGTTGCAGATCTTACAGCATCACCATCTCAATAGTGTTTCTCCCTGCTTCTCTCGTGGCTGCAGCCAGATTGAGTCTAGAGCAGCCAGCCATGCTCCCTGATCTCTGGGTTGCGGCCTCACCAGCCAGCAGCCAAGATGGCTCTGGCCTTTGTTCTCCTTCTCCCCAGCAAACCTTTTCCCACACAGCTCCTGCCCATCCATCTGCTACCCCAAGCTACATTTTAAAGAGCATATTTTCCCTATAGCACAGCTTGCCCCCTCCTGTGTTTTGCCCAGACTCAAACACCTTCTTGGGTGTATACAGTAGATGTTTCCTAATGGCCTACATTCACCCAGCCCAGCCAGGCTCGTTTGCATTAGCTATGTCCAGGAGAATGGCTGCAACCTATATTTTCCCTTCAGTATCCCAAAGTAGATTCTGACATTCGTCAATTTATTGGGTTCAGGGAGAGGTCTCTCCCCCCCCCACTCCCACACACAACAAACTTATAACAGTATTTTAGAATCCGAAAGCAAATGTTATGACTCACAATTACAATTCCTACAGAGTTGGGAAAACAATTTCATAACTTTAGTTAAAGCATGCTGCCATCACGAGAAACTTGTCTCACATTATAATTTAATTAAAGAAGACTTAAGGGAGAATAAATGAAACAGAGCAAATATAATCTAATTGCTGTGACTTATTATGTGTATAGAAACATGCAGTGCTATCACCTACTTAACTTGTGTGGCTGGCAGAAGTGAATGAAAGGAGGGGTGGGGGAAGGGCGTAGTAGTAGGCTTAAATGAAAACCCAGGAGTTTCCTAGACATTCCTTGATAAAAAAAAAATTAAAAAATGAATGAATGACTCTAGAAGACAGTTGATCTTGTTAAGGTTTCACCAAGAGATTTAGTGGAACTTCAAGTAAACGTAATTGGAGAGATGGGCTTCTGGCAGCTTCTAAAGATGATTCATTTGAGAGAGATCAGTGGGCATGTAATTAAGGGATTTTGGCGATGAAAGAAACCCTAAAAGGTGACTCAGCTGAACCCTGCCCACAATGTGAGACAGAGAAGCTTGTGAAAACACAGATCCTGTTGCTCCTGGGAGCTAAGAAGAAGAAGAATGCGTGTTGAGGTCACCGGATTCCCCCCAATAAATTCACACACACACACACACGTGAATTAAGTTTAATGTTTTTGGCATTATTTTGGCCACAACTTTATTAAAATACAATCAAATGTGAGTGGTTGCTTAGACATTGGTTAACTCATCTGTCCCCCGCCCTGGGACAGATTCTGCACTATAATAATAATAATTTATTATTTATACCCCGCCCATCTGGCCGGGTTCCCCCAGCCACTCTGGGCGGCTTCCAAAAAAACAGAAATTCTAAAATACAGAAATACTGACTTCCTCTAGGCATTTTGTGGATGTCAGTAGGTAAACATTCTTAGAGGGAGGACAGAGCCGGGTACCAGGCCCTTCTTGTCCTCCCTCAAATGTTCCCCGAGGCTCAATTTGCTCTGTGTTAGGCCCAATTCCCCTAACAGGGTACTGACGAAAGCCGTTCGAGCTCCAGGATTCCTTTAACGGAATATCTCTATAAGCAGCAGCAATTTAGCATAACTTTCCAGTCTTTCCATACTCCTCTTTCCAGCAAATCTCTTACCAGCCAATTTTAACCAATGCCTAACCGCCAACCTTACAAGTTGTGACGATTTGCTATGCAGTAGGCAAAAACCAAATGGCAACAGCCAATCAGCCAGGTGGCAAAATTCCTACCAGGCCCCTGCCCCAAAAGCAGGCGACCCCATGGCACAGCAATATTAATACGCAAAGCATCCTTAAATAAGGAGGTGGGCGGGTGGGAAATCCAAAGCATTTGGCAAAAGTGAAACCAATATAGTCATGCAGAGGGGTTTTATAGTCTAGGGGCCGACCCTTATTCCAAACTGCAACAAGCTTTTCTACCCAGCAACAGCACCAAAATGCCCAGTCATGCCAGTGGCCATTTTACCTAATCTGCCTAGCAACAGCAGGGTCATCCTAATTCCCCTCCCGCAATGCTTGCTCTCCGTAATTGGAGAACCCGTTTTGTGTGATCAAACAGCTAAAGGTGACCAGGGTTTTGCTTTAAAAAATAAAGTGAATTGTACGTGTGTGTGTGTGTGTGTGTGTGTGTGTGTGTGTGTGAGAGAGAGAGAGAGAGAGAGAGAGAGAGAGAGAGAGAGAGAGAGAGAGAGAGAGAGAGAGAGAGAGAGAGAGAGAGAGAAGTACCTCTTCACCAAGAAAAGTTGGATTCAGGGATAAATATAAGTTGTTAGAAAACCCTCAGTAGTTTTAACAATTCCCACAGTAGTTTAACAATCCCTCTTCACAGGGAACTCTAGAAATTGTAGCTCTAGGAGAGGAAAAGTATCTCCTAACAACCCTCTTCACCTTTAAAAAACTTCAGCTCCCAGGATTCTTAGGGGGAAGCCATGACCGTTTAAAGTGGTATCACAGGGCTTCAAATGTATGGTATGTGTAACCAAAGTCCACATCCTCCCATAACTCTCCAGCAAACACACAAAGTTAACTGGAAACAAGTTTGGAAAAATAAGAAGAAGACGGATGAATGTGGCCAGGCCACACATTTCACATAAATTGCAAAATGGCAAAAGGGACTTTATGGCAGCTTTCTGCATGGTATAATGAATGGCCTATAGTATTCCGCAGTGGCAGCAGACCTTAAGCAATGTCACTGAAAGCACAATGCCACACATTAACGGTGCATATTCTAAAAAGGCAGTGCTGTGGGGAAAGGTTCTCCCCTCCAAAGAGGCTGCAGCATTCAGCCATCTTTCCAAAGACAAACCAAAGGTAGCTCAGACATCACCTCCCACATAAAGTGACATCTTAACTTGTTTCTCAGGCTACGAGGACAAATGACAGGGATCGAAAGATACCCAGGTGAGAACGTGGTTTGTTCTCACCTTTCTCAATGTGGGCAGACATCATTTGGAAACACTGATAGAAATCTGAGTTTCTGAAAACAGGATAGCTATGTGCGAAGACACTGAGAGCCCATCTAATCCAGCATGTGGTTACACCTGGGGAATGCCACACACAGCTGTGTTTGATGTGTGCGTCAGCTCAGAACAGTTTGCCTTCTTCTTGTTACATATCAGCCCAATCTCTGAGCAGCGAGAAAGTCCAGGGGTTCCAGGCTTTTAACCCAGATTCGCTTTCTTCTGAATGAAAGTCAATGGAGATTGTGGTATCTATATGGTTTTATTTACACATATATACAACCTGAGTGGGACGCGGGTGGCATTGTGGGTTAAACCACAGAGCCTAGGGCTTGCCAATCAGAAGGTCGGCGGTTTGAATCCCCACGATGGGGTGAGCTCCCGTTGCTCGGTCCATAGCTGCCAAGTTTTCCCTTTTCTTGCGAGGAAGCCTATTCAGCATAAGGGAATTTCCCTTAAAAAAGGGAGAACTTGGCAGCTATGGCTCGGTCCCAGCTCCTGCCAACCTAGCAGTTTGAAAACACGTCAAAGTGCAAGTAGATAAATAGGTACCGCTACAGCGGGAAGGTAAACGGCGTTTCCGTGTGCTGCTCTGGTTCGCCAGAAGTGGCTTTGTCATGCTGGCCACATGACCCGGAAGCTGTACGCCGGCTCCCTCGGCCAATAACACGAGATGAGCACCGCAATCCCAGAGTTGGTCACGACTGGACCTGATGGTCAGAGGTCCCTTTACCTTTACAGCCTGAGCATAGGATGGTGGGGCTCGCAGCATTAACATTAAGCATTAAGAGCCAGTGTGGTGTAGTGGTTAAGAGCGGTAGTCTCATAATCTGGGGAACTGGGTTCGCGTCTCCACTCCTCCACATGCAGCTGCTGGGTGACCTTGGGCTAGTTGCACTTCTCTGAAGTCTCTCAGCCCCACTCACCTCAGAGTGTTTGTTGTGGGGGAGGAAGGGAAAGGAGAATGTTAGCCACTTTGAGACTCCTTAGGGTAGTGATAAAGCGGGATATCAAATCCAAACTCTTCTACTGTTCTTCTTCCTAACAGCTAGGAGAGGGGCTTTGGGAAAAAGGCCAACCCATCAGCCTGGAGGGCACCGTCACTCAGAGCTAGCTCTTGCAATCTAGCTCGTTCTTTTGGAATGCTGTCCAGGAAACTGCAGTGTCCAGCTAAGGTCACTGTCTTACAAATACTGTAAACGTGTTTGACTGGTTCTGAAAGCTCGTCTGTTAGATTCCAACCCTCACCAGATTCAGAACCCCAAGAACTGGAAAGCATTCGGCTCCCACAAACCCACATTGCTACTACTACAACTACATCATAATTCAATATGTTTTCTGCCTATCACTATCATGTCCCAATGATTAAAAATGGAAAATGGTTGAAACAGATTGCAATTGCTGGAATGGCTGGGCATGTATCAGGAGTGAAAGGCCAGGTACCCTAGATTGATTTGGAACATTTGGAAACCACTCACTGGTATGCTGCATCAGGCTTGGGGGGTCTTTTTGAGTCTGGGTACCACATTCTTTTGTATCCAGCTTTCCAGGGCCAGGAGTGGGGAAAGCAAGATGCTCTAAAGCCGGCAGGATCAGGTGCAAGAGTGGGCTGGGCAATAGATGCAGCCCTTAACTTTGTCTATTTCAGCCACACAAAAGTCACTTTCCTCACTTGTTCTCTCCAGAAACAGGCACTCAGAGTCTTTCCAGCTCTGATACTGGAAGTAGATACTGGAAGTAGCACGAAGATCATGAGTAGTAGCTGCTGCTAGACTTATCCTCCATGAATTAGGAGCCACGACTACATATTGTGGGAGTGAAATGTGCGTGAAGAAGTACTGGCCCTCTGCTAGCAGCCTAACAAATCAGAGCAAATCAGAGCATAGTCACCCATTGAATAATTCTGTTCAGCGGTGATAGTGGCAAATACAGAAGTGCAGGTGTCCTTAAGGATACTCACAGCCATGCCCCCTCCTAAGATCATGCAACCTTTTAAGCCTGTGCAAAGATCTTATAATGATACAATAATAATAATTGGGTAGGGTTACCTTTTTTCAAAAGTGAGAATCAAGACACCAAAGTTGTGGAGTTTTTGTTGTTGTTGTTGTTTTGCAAAATTGCAAAAAAGAAATGAAAAAAAGAGAGAAGTTTCTGAGCTTCTTTTAAGGAAAATCGGCAAAAACTACACTGCCAACATGGGTTACCATATGTCCAGATTTTCCTGGACTTTTTTTTGCCAATTTCCACCCAGACACTGCTTCCGACTGCAGTATTCCAGGTATGTCCGGGAAATTCCAGATGTATTGCAACCCTATAATTGGGGATAAATTGCAATGATCAGTGCAATTTATCTTCAGTGGTATCTGAAAGCACGAAAGCTCATACCAATGACAAACTTAGTTGGTCTCTAAGGTGCTGCTGGAAGGAATATTTTTATTTTGTTTTAATGATCAGTGTGTTGTTTTTCAACAAGCTCTACTATTTTCTGTGTATATACATGTGCAAATGATGTTGAGTGCTGCAATCACACACACACACACCCCGTGCTGAGTGACTTTGGTTGTGTTTGCCTTGAATAACTTGCACACCATTATCTTGCAACTGAAGCACTTCGTGTGCTCAGCGTTTCTAAATGTTTGGAGCATATAAAACAATTCATCTGTGCTCTTCTGATGAGCCTGATCTAATGTGACCCTAAAAGCCAATCCCCAGTGCCCGATTCACTCTGATTTGTCTCCAATCAGCACAAGGGGTAAGAAGACTAAACAGCTCCCCTTTCGTGCTGATTGGGCAGTTATAGGACACTGGAGACAGGGACTCTGCTGGGAATATTTCTGCAGAAATAGAAATGTGCCTTTGACCCACCATGTCACTAGACCCTAACACCTCTGCTTCTGTTAGCTGAGAAGTAAACTGAAGACATGTGGCATTGGACAGGAGCTACAAGCAAGGTTTTTATTGCTTTGTTCCCACAACAGCTTCAACCAGGAGCCGTCAATCTGAGTGGTAAGAATTTGAGATTCCTGCAGCACAACTTGTAAAGTTCTTTCACTCAGCACTATGCTGGTTCCCCAGGAGTTTATTTTCCCACCCCCACTTTTCTTTTCTTTTTTCCAGGGGGCAGTGACGGAAGGATCACAGAATTTAACGCCTAGTAATTAGGGGTAGAAAATGTGTTGTTTCTGTCCATGAATCTTATTTCATCCACAGCGTCTGCCAAAACACATGACCTGGGAAAGTGTGTAGCAAAGTACATGCTGTCCTGCTGTTGCATTTAAAAAAAGATGGAGATGTTCTTTGTTGTTTGGAGAACGCTGGTTGTTGCTCGAGGCTTATCCGCAGCCAAGGAAGGTGTTAGTTCATCGGTTCCACTCTGTTGGAAAGCCAGGCCTAGTCCCAGGGACTCAATTTCTGAGAATCACCTGGGACAACTTCCCAGCGATTATTCTGCAAGGCAGCGAAACAAAGCAGGGGGTGGGGGAGGGAGGGGGAGGGAGGGAGGGAAGGAAGGAAGGAAAGAAGGAAGGAAGGAAGGAAGGAGATCTGCTTCAGAAAGGGATTAGGGGGAAATAACTGGTAAAACCTTCCATGTGGGATTGTTCCTCAGCTTCCGTCTTGGCACAGTTGTCACATCTTTCTGGCTTCTTGGCTCTTTGACTTTTGCTCAATCTTTGTCATAGCTGGGACCGTGTGTTTTCTGTGGTTCTTTTACTAACCAGAAAGGGTGACCAAAATGATCAACGGGATGGAACAACTCCCCTGTGAAGAAAGCTTGCAGCGTTTGGGACTTTTTAGTTTAGAGACAAGGTGAGTAACCAGAGACATGACTGACATTTAAAAGATTATTATGCATGGCCTGGAGAAAGCAGGTAGAGAAAAGTTTTACTCCCTCTCTCATAACACTAGAACTCGTAGACGTCCAATGAAGCTGAATGTTGGAAGATTCAGGAGAGAGAAAAGAAGTACAGGACCTTGTTCAGACAGTGCATAGTACAGTTATGAAACTTGCTCCCACAGGAGGCAGCAATGGCCACTAGCTTAGATGGCTTTATAAAAAGGATCAGACGGATTCATGGAGAAGACTGTGTAAGGTTGTCTACTGGTAATGCTGACTTTTCACCCCCTCTCATGTTGTGTGGGCTATATGTCAGCATTCTTGCGTCCAACTTTGGCCCCTCAGCTATTTGCTATCATTCTATGTGACAGCACAGAATGTTCCCATTGTGGACAGAGTATATAGATCAGAGGCAGAGCACATGTGATGTTTGCAGAAGGTCAAAGGCTTGATCCCTGGTATCTCCAGTTAAAAGTAAAGCTTTCAACTGATATTTGGGTGGCCTCAAGGAGGGAGAAGGTTCCCTCAGTCTACCCTGCCTTACCCTCCTTCATGGTCAGCCAATAGTGTTGAGGAACAGGAACATGAGGGAAGCATCCATACAGGAATTATGATGCAACCTGCAGGAATGCCAGGGAAACTGATATCGATGCACCCTCCTTGCTCTGACAAGTGAACAAAGGCTTTCGAGTTTGTGGCAGATGTGCAATCAAGCAGAGGATGGGTAAATGTTTCTTTTTCTTTGATGGGGTTCCTATTTCATGCTAGCAGTTTAAATGGTAACAATTACTCACAAGCATGCATGCACCTCTAATTAAGCACTAAAGGTTGGAGTTCAGCGGGATGAAGGCCTTTTATTAGAGCGCTCTGTGCTTTACAAGTTGGATCCTTGCAGCCAGAAACCAGAAATACTAAGTTTCACTGCAGCTTACTAACTATGTAGAGGATTGGTTAGGCCACAGGGTTGGGGATCAAGGTCCACCCAGCCAAATTCCAGCCACTCTTCTGATTCTAATAAACAAGACACTGTGCTATATACCATTGCTATTTTGATGCATACAGTTAAATATCTAGGATCAAGACAGCTGCCTGCGTTTCTGGATTCTCCTTGGGAATGTGGCTCTTGGAAGGTTGGGGGCAATCATGATGATCTCTTTGATTTCAGAATTTATCACTACTGCAGCCACTTTTAAGGTCCTGCTGCCATCTGCCATTCCCAATGCCACAGTCATTGTCATAGTGGTCTAGGGCAGCGTTTCTCAACCGCTGTTCCACGGCACACTAGTGTGCCGCGAGACGCTGGCTGGTGTGCCGCGACGTGCGGCGACGAGAAGGGCGATTTGCATTGTCACGTGTCTGGCAGCCGCCAATAACCAGCGCTGACCCGCCGGAAAGCAATATTTCTCCTCCTCTTTCCCAAAGCTCAGTGCAAACGAGCCTGGCGGCCGCCAATACACAACGCTGACCCGCCGGAAAGCAATATTTGGCAAGTGTTTCTTACAGTCATAATTATAATATAGGACGGCACAGAGTTAATTTTTTAAACTTTTTTAATGGTGGTGTGCCTCGTGATTTTTTTCACGGAACAAGTGTGCCGTGGCCCAAAAAAGGTTGAGAAACACTGGTCTAGGGTCACTGTGGTGGGAGGTGGAGTTAAATATCCATTACTATTTCTGCAGCAGGGCCCCACCAGAATCTCTGTCCCCAGCATCCTAGAGCCACCAAAACAACACTGTGTGCTCCAAAGCTAAGCATTAAGGAACAATGAAAACACCAGGTGCTTCAACTTCAGGAGTACAGTGTAAGTTCTGTTACGGGCAGTGGAACTTCAAGGGAAACACAACTTTAGTCATTCTGAAAGAAGATACTGGAACACTCCAAATCATTTGCCCATGCACGAGTAGAGAAAATGGCAGATCTAGCTGAAAGGCCACACATGAAGTGCACTGATTATTTTTATTATTATTGTATTGTAAGATTATTGCATCTTAGAAGGCGTGTGGCTGTGAGGTGGCATGGCTGTGACTACCTTGAAGGGACCCTGTACTTCTGAATTTGCCACCACACTACTGGTCACAGTGGCCAGCAGCTAGAGGATGTGTTGTTTTATCAGAGAAACAGGGTAGCACTAGATCAGTGGTGGAGAACCTCTGGCTTGCAGGGTATGTTGGGCTTGCCAGCCCTCCCCATTTGACTTGCCAGGCCATTTAAAAAGAACATAAAAAGAGACCTTCTGCATCAGCCCAGTGGTCCATCTACTCCAGCATCCTGTTTTTGCATGCCTGTGGGAAGCCCACAAGGAGGACATGGAGCACAAGAGGACTCTCTCCTCCTGCAGTTTTCAGAAGCATTACTTCCTCCGACAGTGGAGGCACAGCCGAACCATCATGGCTAGTAGCCATCGCTAGCCCTGTCCTCTGTGAATTCCCCTAATAATCTTTTAAAGCTACGTAGGTTGATCGTTATCACTGCCTCCCATGGAAGCGGGTTCCTTTAACCATGCCCTATGGTACGTATGTGAAAAAGTCCTTTCTTTTATCTCTCATGAATCTTCCAACATTCAGCTTCCTCAGCTGTCCACAAGTTCTAGCGTTACGAGAGAGAATCGAGAAAGAAAATGCAAGGATCGAGGGGCCTGTGCTGGCAAGGTGTATATTCTTTATTTAAGGGCTGTGAAAACGAATAGCGATGTGTGTGGGATTTTTAAAAAAACTTTTTTTTTACAGAGATAGCCAGAAAATAGAGTTAAGAAACTTTGGCAGCAGTTCATTTTACACTGTACAGACCAATTACGGCCGCTGTCAGGCAGAATGGAATTTACCACCCTGGGAAGGCGTGAAAAGTTTAAAGGTGTTCTTGCAAATCACAGAGCAAGCCACATGAAAATGAGATCTAATCCCCACCCGCTTCACCCAGCTCTGAGAAACTATCTCTCAAGATTTGGTAAGCTGGGCAATTTTTTTTGTGTTTTTTTCTTAAGGGCAGAAGACAGCACTGCAAAGAAGCTATAAATACAAAGCAGTTGAAGGCCTGGCTGTTTTATAAGGACATAAGAAATGCCTGCTGTATCAGCATTCTGTTCTCATGGTGGCTAAGAAGAAGCCCAAAAGCAGGTTACCGGTGCAGCAACACTCCCCCTTCCTGTGGTTTCCAGCAACTTGTATTCAGAACCATTGCTGTCTCCGACTGTGGAGGCATGGCTAGCCAGCATGGCGAGCAGTTCTTGATAGCCTTCTCTACCTCCATGAATTTGTCCAATCCTCTTTTAAAGCCATCCAATTTGGTGGCCATCACTGCCTCTTGTGGGAGTGGGTTCCGTAATTTAACTATGCTGTGTGAAGAAGGACTTTCTTTTGTCTGTTCCAAATCTTCCAAAATTCAAGGGAAATAGGGTTAATTGTCAACTTGTGGTCTTGTTTTTCCTCTAAGGAATTAGACACACACACACACACAGAGAGAGAGAGAGAGAGAGAGAGAGAGAGAGAGAGAGAGAGAGAGAGAGAGAGAGAGAATGTATCTTAGCTGAGTGGGGGAATATATTTTAGCTTAGTAAGTCAGGGCTTGCCCTATGGCTCAGCAGAATGGAATTCAGGTGGCATATGCCATGGTTGGGGTGGGGATGGGATGGGAGAAGCATGGAAGGGCAGAGCTGTGCCTGTCTTGTGCCCTTAAGTTAACCTGCTTCCCTCAGGTGCATTGGAGGAGAGCACCAGTGTTAAATCATAGAAACGTAGGGACCTGCCTCATACCAAGTCAATCCATTGGTCTATCTGACTCAGTTTTCTTGACCTGGACTGGCAGTGGCTCTGCAGGGTTTCAGGCAGGAATCTTTGCCAGCCCTACCTGGAGACACCAGGGATCGAACCTGGAACCTTCAGCATGCAAAACAAGAGCTTTACCACTGAGCTATTGCTCTTCCCCTCAGTATCCAGTGGCCAGTCTGATCTCCTCCTGTGTGTGAAATGGGGAGAGCCAACTTTTCCCAAGGCCGCCAAATGCCTTGAAGTGGCCCTCCAGGTAGTAAAAGAGCAAGAGGCTCATCATGGGGGAAGCGGGATATGTTAGAGAGAGGGGGGGAGGAGAGGGGGAGGAGAGAATGAATAAGCTTCAAAATGCAAATATGTGCTAATGAATCCTGTGTGCCTTTAGTATAGCCAACACAGACTTCCTGAGAAAAACCTCAACAGGCAGTTTATTTCCATTAGGCAACCCCCCAAAAAGGGGGGGGGGCTTTTTTGCTGACCTGTTCTGGCTGTACTGTGATTTACAGGGGCCATTGGAGCATATATTGCATTCCTCTGATGGATTTGCAGGACTGAGAAGGACATCCTGTGGGAGACACTAAGGAAGAGTAGTTTTGCAAAGGCAGGGCATGTGGAAGGTCAGGCACAGATTAGAATCCTCTTCCTGGCTGGATTTAACTAACTGGGATTTATACAAGGGATCATGCCTCAGCTTCAGCCTGCAACAGAAGCGGGGAGGGGGTGAGTGTTAAATGCTCTACTCCCCACAATGCTTCTCCGCTGGGAATACCTCACTCCCCAGAGCTCTTTTTCCAAGAAAGTGTCCATAGGGATTTTAAACACATATTTGTATGTAATATCTTGCTTAATTGAGAAGACCCGGCTGCTAACCTTCCTTCAGGTATCTGATCCAACCCCTTACCACTGTTATATAGTGCGGCCCTTAGAAGGCTGCCCATGAGGCTGACAGGGTAACACCTCTCTGTTAGAGATGTGCAAACATCTCTCAGCCTTGCATAAATCATTTTGCCAGGCACACCATTTCCTCGTATTCCTTGGATCCAATGCCGATTCTGCCAGAAACACACACAAACACACACGGTCTTGAGTTTGCTGACGTGATGGAAATGTGGTGGTGTACCATGAAATATCCAAACTAATTTATGCTCCCTGCTAATTGCCTCAGCATTTGGGCGAGCTCAGCTCACAGACCAAGAAATTGATAAAATATGGCATTAATAGCCACCCTTGACAAATGGCAAATGATTAAACTTTAACTCGGTGTGTGAATTGAGCTAAAGTTCAACCAGACACAATTTAATCAGGGATGCACCAGGGTGCAGTTTACTTCAGCTAGTTAACATCTGTTCACTTCTAGCAATGGACACCCTGTTTGACTGATTCTGGGGCCATCCCTTAGACAAGGCACAATGAGGCAGCTGCCTCAGGTGATAGCTACTGGGAAGGAGGGAGGCAGGTCAGCAGCAGCAGCCCCACATTCTTCTAAACCCTAAGCCAGTCTGTTCTGCACCCCCTAAGCTAGTCCATAGCCAGCGGTGTAGGAGGCCAATCGGGTGCTTGGGGTTGCATGCGCCCAGGGGTGGGGTCAGCTGCCCGTAGGGGTGGAGCAAGCTGGGGCAGGACACTCTGCGGGCCTCCGAGGAGTCTGCCTGCCTCCTCTCATCCAGCCGCCCTACAGCTGAGGAGGAGGCGGTGTGCAGACCGTTTGGGGCAGCGCAGAGCCTGCAGGTGCCCAAGCCACCGTGTCACTCCCAGGAGAGATGCGTGGCTCAGGCGCACTGCAGGCCCCGTGGTGAGTGCCGCCTGGCATTTTGTAATGCCCCCCTCAGTAGCGACACCCGTGGCAGCCCATCCCACTGCACCCCCTCCCTCTGCCCCTGCAAGTGGGCAGCCCTAATGTGACTTACTTCAGTGTAAGCCAGTACAGCAGAGGTGAGGAACTGCATCTGGCCAGTGTGTCCAATCCTTAATCCTCCATCCCTACCCTGGGCCAACTTTGACAGATACATTTAACTGTACAAGAACAACTCCATTCTTTCATCTTCAGACACAGTTGGGAAATATCCCTATTCCTTGGCACTGTTTTTCTGTGAACTGGCACACATCCTGAGGTGAGTGAGAAATCCATCCTCAGTTACTATGATATTGATCGTAAAACAAGAGGGTTCTTGTTTTTTATTCCATTTGGCAGTTATTAAAATGAATACATGATGGAAAGGAGAGACTTGTTTCCATCAAGCCATCATCAAAGGAACTAGATAATGACTTGACACCCATTACTTAAAGGATTAAGGATGTTTATGGCTTAAACAAATTTTTTACCGTCAATGGATGGGGAGGTATATTCTTAGTCCTTTATGTACAAAGGCTTGAGAAGAGGAAGAAGAAGAAGAGGAGGAGGAGGAGGAAGAGGAGGAGGAGGAGGAGGAGAAGAGGAGGAGGAGGAGGAGTTTGGATTTGATATCCCGCTTTATCACTACCCTAAGGAGACTCAAAGCGGCTAACATTCTCCTTTCCCTTCCTCCCCCACAACAAACACTCTGTGAGGTGAGTGAGGCTGAGACACTTCAGAGAAGTGTGACTAGCCCAAGGTCACCCAGCAGCTGCATGTGGAGGAGCAGAGACGCAAACCCAGTTCCCCAGATTATGAGTCTACTGCTCTTAACCACTACACCACACATGTTGTTGTAAGTGTTGGAAAGCTTAGAGAAATTCAAAGAATTACTTGTGCAGGATTTTTTAGGAGCAGGATTTGTGGCTTTTGAACATTTATAGATGGGAAAGTCAATTAATAATGAAGACCAGCGATAAGATTAAGCATTGGGCCAGTTAAAGAATGAGTGACCATTATAAAATGAAAGCTGGGAGTGTGACCCAGGTTATGTCTCTTTTCCACTACGCCTATTAAACATATTGTAACCTGTGCAATGGTGTCTCTTCCTGAGACGTAACTCTGCTTTGTGTAAATATTATACAACATTCTCTAAAACCGGCTGGCTTGGAGGTGTTAGCATACCATATAACAGGATGAACAGGTCATGGAACTAGGCCAAATTGTGATCTGGCGAGATCGAAGATAGGAATAATTCAGGCAGGGAGAAAAGGCATCACCAGGAGCACAAACAAGGAAGCAAACTCTCAAAAGCCCCTTTCAGAAGTTACCTATGCATACTCCAGGGTGCATGGATGGTGTGTGTGTGTGTGTGTGTGTGTGTGTGTGTGTGCGTGCATACCTAGATGGTTGCATGAAGGAGCCCATGAGCATCCAGGCTGGAAGCTGGAGACACAGTAGCATGCTTGCTCTGGGCTGGATCCAAAGGCATGACTAATGGAGAAGCAAGATACGTTGGGGTGTTAATGCTGTGAGCCCTCCATCTTATGCTCAGGTTGTAAATATGTGCAAATAAAACCATATATACTAAAGGCACCACAGTCTTCGCTGATCCTCATTCCAAGGAAACTGAACCTGAGTAAGCCCCTGGAACCCCTGAATTCTTTCACTGCTCAGAGATTGGGGTGGCATAAAGCAGTAGTGCTTTAACAACCTGGTCTAAGTGGTTTAAAAAACAAACTGCCATCAACCTCCTCATATTTTCCCCTGCCCCATCACCCATCATGTAAATCAGAGGATAAGGTAGGTTTTAGCAAAAGCCTTAATGAATCTGGTTTCTTTCGTCTGAGAGATTTTTATAACCAGACTGGTGTTCTTTCACATCATCAACTCTCCACGATTAGTCGATGCCAAACATTACTGGTTAAGCATTCAGCAGCTATTTCATTTCATTTCTTCCTTGATATATTTGTTAGTATTTGAGTGTATAGCAATGCTGCCAACACCTTGTATTAAGGGACTGGTTTCTAAAATATACACAGCCCTATTTTGAATATGAGCCATTTGCACCAATGTTAGGGACCATCTATGAATAATTTCCACATTGTTTTCTCCAACAGAGGCCAAGAATGAAAAAAATGGTTTTGTGGACCAGAGTTTATTCCATATCAGTTTCTTCCCTCCAGGTCTTTTTCACATACCATAGTGAGGGCTAACTGATTAGAAGATGGTATGTGAAATATATCCTTCCTTCCTTCCTTCCTTCCTTCCTTCCTTCCTTCCTTCCTTCCTTCCTTCCTTCCTTCCTTCCTTCCTAGATGTGTATTCATTGAATTAAAATAATTTTTTGAATTAAAAAAAAAAGCAAACTGATGCAGAAATGTGGCAAACTGGAAAGACAAGAAACTGAGATCCTGGGAAACTGACAAAGTCACAGGGGCCAAATGGAGAAGTATGGAGAGCAGCATACTGTACTCCTAACATATGGTCACTGAACTATCCATATTCTCACAAATGTAGAAAGCGGCTTTATACTGAGTGTTAGCCCATTGGTCATGTGGCTCAATACTGTCTACACTGACTGGCAGCAGCTCTCCTGGGTTTCAGACAAAGTTCTCTCCCGTTTCTACCTGGAGATGCCAGGGATTGAATCTGGGACCTTCTGCTTGCAAAGTAGATGCTCTCCCACTGAGTGACAGTCCTTCCTACTGGCCAAGGAGAAGATGTGAGCAACCGTAGCATCACTGAGAATGGAAAGTCAAAGAGAATGTGACAAGTTCATGTTGACCACTGTGAGAACAGAAGACCACAAGGGCCTTTGGACTAGAAGGGCCTTATGTTTTTAAGTACTGTACTGTAGTTATGAAAGGTAAAGATCTGCTTTGCAACAAAAAATGATTTGGCGTGAAATGTATGGAAAGTGTGTGGCCTTCAAGAATTCACCATGCTTTGGCCCTCCTAGAAAGTAGGAGCAACATAATATTGCTTAAGATTAATTATGTTGGGTTATGTTTTGCTTTTATTGCACTGTTTATTAGTTTCATGTTGCAAGCTGCTGCGACGCCTTGCAAACTGCTCAGAATGTGGCCTGTAAATTTCAAGTGAGCCAATAAAAGAAACTACAACTATAAAATTACTTTGCACAGAGAGCAAAGAGCAATAGACACACACAGTCATTTGTCTGAAGGGTGGTTCCAGTGACGTAACGTGACAAATATTTCCAGCATGTTCATTGACAAGTACAAAGACACACATTCTACCTTCTGCTTGTGCTGTTTACCTCAAAAAAGGCTGACTAAAAGTTGTTCTACATGGACCTCACTTTTTTTAATTGTCTCCGGTCTATCACTCCTCTAACTTGGCCACATATTGTACTCAGATGACACTATACTTCCTTGTCAGCTATGCTGGTTCTCTCCAATTCATGTATGAATTCACCGGAGTTAATGGTAAATCCAACTTTATTCTTAATGAGCTATGGAAGCCTGCACAGAGTTCATAATTGACTCCTTCAGCCAGGACACACCTCTGAGTCACTTTCCAGACCCTGGCCTCCTGCGTCATATAATAGCTGTTTCTCCAAAAGGGATGTGTGCCAGATATTTATTTATTTATTATACAGTAATACCTCAGGTTACGGCTGCTTCACGTTGCACATTTTCGGGTTGCACACCGTGCCAAACCCGGAAGTCCTGGAACAGGTTACTTCCAGGTTTCGGAGCTCATGCATGCGCAGAAGCGCTAAATCGTGACCCGCGCATGCGCAGATGCGGCACTGTAGGTTGCAAACACTGTGGGTTGCAAGCGTACCTCCTGCACGGATCACATTCGCAACCCGAGCGTCCACTGTATTTAAGCCCCACCAGTTCTCCAAGGGACTCAAGGTGGCATACATATTTCTCCTCCCCACAACAACCTTATGGGGTAGGTAGAGAGACAGTGACTGGCCCAAGGTCACCCTGTGAGCTTCATGTTGAGTTGATAATGCATATATTACACCGGACAGGAGTGTATGGCATACCTGTCAACTGCCCTGGAAAAAAATAGGACATGTGTGGTTTTTTTTCCTCGTGAGAGGACAGTGGCCGAAATGGCTGCTGTGATCTCATGCAATTTCCCACTGGCTGATGCAAATATCTAACTACCGGTATGTAGAATTCTAACATTTGATCCTGATGTTGAAAGGTTTGGTATGTATTTCCCTCCAGCACAAAGATCTAGCCTTTTAAGAAAATCAAGGGGCTGGCCACTTTCTTGCTACCATTAAAAGGTATGCACTTGTGGAATAATGTTCTGTTCAAGCAAAGTTTACCATAACGGGAGCAGATGGTCTGTTTCTGCTGGAAAATTGAAGGCAGGCAGCTTCCTAAACAGCACACATGAAATGATGGTGACATCTGGTGGTCATTAATGTTTCACTTGTACATCCGAGAGAAATCTCAGTGCTGTTGAGCTATAGCCAAAACTGCAGAATATGATGCAGGCTCGTGGAAAGCTAGTCTGAAGCATGGGGAGAAAGTCTTGTTAGAATAAAGTTACAGACTCAAAGAAGCAGCCAGTGCCTGGCCGGGACCCCAACCAGCTTAGCCCTCCGAGACTAGCTTAGGGGGTGCAGAACAGGCCTGGGGCAGGTATACTCAGCTGCCCCCCCCCAAAAAAATCACATTTCACAACATATGAGTAGTGTGAGTGGGGGCTGGGCGAACCACATTGAAGACCTCAGGCATGGAGGAGGGTCAATCTCATCCTTTCTTTCCACACTGTGGCTCCAGTCCAAATCATCTGTCAGGAGAGTTGGCCAGGGCGTAGGCTTGGCCAGGGCGTAGGCCACCACTGTAGCTGTACCCACAGCTGTGTCACCTCCGCCGCTTGTGGAGAAGCACTCTGGAGGACCACCACACTCGTTTTCTGATTTCGTTGGGTTGTTCTCATTTTGTGTTCTGCATTCCACCCGCCCCACATACTGTCTGAACTAATGAAGAGCAGGTTAAAAGTACTTGAAATAAACGTATAAAATGCCTTGATAAAAAGGTCTTTGTTGACAGCCCCACATATGACCACCTCATTTCTTCCACTGTTTGTACAATTTTCTCATTTGAGAGGAGAACCTAAATGACCTTCTCACACCAATAGGTGGTGCTGGTGATCAGAAATCACTTTCAACACAGAAAACGAAAAGTTCGCATTAAACAGTGAGAAATCCCTCCCAAATGGACACAACGGTATTGTGGAGAGGTGAAGGGGGGAATGGTAGTGTGTGGACCAAAAATACACTTCAGTTGGAATTCGTTCAAAAGAAGAAAAGAAGGAACACGGGCCGCCCACCCGTGACTCCCAAGCCTCCCCCGATCTCCTTCCCCCTTTGTTTTGACAGATCGGGGGAGGCTCAGGAGTCGCAGGCGGGTGGCCGTTGCCCAGGAGGGGTGCAAGGTGCACAGTTTCTCTGCCAGGCAAGGCGCAAATCCCTTCTTCTGCACTTTTCAATCTCCCTACCCACCTCTGCCTGTGCAAAAACTATCTTCCCACCCCTCACAGTTTTCTAGGGACTGGTGGCAACCCTAGGCACTGAAACATAGGGTTCGCTGTCTCCCCCGATCTGTCAAAACAAAGGGGGAAGGAGATCGGGGGAGGCTCGTTAGTTGCAGGCGGGCGGCGCGGTTGCCCTGGAGGAGCGCAAGATGTGCAGGTTCTCTGCTGGGCAAGGCGCAGAGGGGTGAGGTGACTTTGATCCCCTCAGCCAACCGGAGCGGCGGCGGAGCTGCCGCTGAGCTGGGCAGCTGAGCGTGAGAGAGAGTGTGTCCCTGACGGCCAGGTACAGCAGAAGTCATATTGATTTTTTCTGTTCCACTCTCAAATGTCCAGGGGAGTGAACTGCACTCTGCCCCTTGGGCGCACGCAGGCTCTGCGCTGCCTCTCCCCCAGCTGTAGGGTGGTTGAGTGGGAGAGGGCAGGCAGACTCTGGAGGTCCCACGGTGCACCACTCCCCTCCCCTGCAAGGAGCTCAGTGATGGCACCCAGGGCGGGCTGAGAGGAGCAGCAGCCATTACACAGCTTGCCTCAGTGTTTGACGTTTAAAATATTTATTAATTTTGGGCTCAAAAAATAGAGGTCGTCTTATACATGGGGGCATCTTATAGACAGGGAAATATGGTAATTCCTCCTTCAAGAGCCATGGCATACCCTCCAACATTTCTCTGATGAAAATAGGAGCGTTCTAAAGAAAAGCGGGACATTCTGGGATCAAATCAAAACAGAAACTGGAACAGTCCCTGGAAAATAGGGGCACTTGGAGGGTCTGCCATGGCAGAGCCATGAGTGAACAGTACTTCCCCCATCGGGAGCTATGGGAAGACAGCACTTCTTCCATCAGGAGCTATGGAGCATTCTGTGTGGAGGGTTTTACAATTTATTGCTGTTACTCATTACATTTTTTACTCTACTGCTCAAAGAAGCTCAAGGTGGCACATGTGTCTCACGACTGATTTTATTATCACCCCAAGTTAGGTAGGCAAACTGCTCAAAGAAGCTCAAGGTGGCACATGTGACTCACTACTGATTTTATTCTCACCCCAACCCTGTTAGGTAGGCAAAGCTCAGAGGTAGGGACCTCCCCGCCAATAAGAGATTTTAACACAGAGCTTGAATGGTCAGCTGTCGGGTGTGCTGTAGTAATGGGTTTCCTGTGTTGCCAGGAGGTTAGGCTAGATCAGAATTGCCATATGTCCAGAATTTGCTGACAAACTCAGAATACTGTACAGTGGTGCCTCACTTAACGAATGCCCTGCTTAACGAAATTTTCGCTTAACGAAAGGATTTTTCGAGCGGAGGTTGCCTCACTAGACGAATTCGTTTTATGAAAAATTCGTCTAGCGAATCGTGGTTTCCCATAGGAATGCATTGAAATTCATTTAATGCGTTCCTATGGGCAAAAAAAAATTTCAATGCATTCCTATGGGATTCGCTAGACGAATTTTTCGTTATAAGAAAAGACCCGTGGAACGAATTAAATTTGTCTAGCGAGGCACCACTGTAGTAGGAAGCAGTGTCCGGGTGGAAATTGGCAAAATGTCTGTGAAAATCCAGATGTATGGCAACCTATGTCAGCAGTGTCGTTTTTGCCCAACAACTTCTGTGTATGGATTTTCACTTTTTGAAATATGGCAACTGTAGACTAGATGACATTGGAAGTCCCTCCCTACTCAATGATTCCCATGACCCAGTCCAATATCATTCAGTGAACATGCCTCCCATAACACTTAGGGTGGTGGTGTACAAAACAAAAATGACTGCAGCAGTCAGACTAACCCACTCCTGTGTATCAAGTTACAGTACTCCATCTGGTTTTACCAACCGGAAATCCAGGGTAGGACATGTTTTCTTGGCAGTGGAAAAGCGGAAGATAAGAAAACAGCTTACGCAGTTAGAAACTGCAAAGCTCCACTCTCTCCTCGGCTTTTACCCTCTTTGACTCAGAAGAGAGAAATAAAGGGACGCTGGTATGGATTTCTAGGACAGATTTGACTTCTGAAACTTTTGGCTTTGGTGAAACGGGAGCCAGAGGGGTTTGCGTGCTCCTCCCACTTTTTAGCAAATCATTCAAGGAGATGCGAGAAATTTGATCCCCCCCCTCTCCCTGTGCAAGTGAAAGGCACTCTAGAAGGTAAGGCACTTTAGCAAACTCTGGAATCTCTTAGTGAATACAATTTTGCTGGTGAGGGGTCTCTCTCTCTCTCTCTCTCTCTCTGCATTTATTTTTATTTATTTTTAATTAGAGAACATTTTTCATGTGAATGCATCACACAGGGCAGCTGACACCAATTTTTTTAAATAAAAAAATGCAATTCCATAAAAGCAATTACAAAAGAGACAGGATCAGCAGTTAGAAACCACTCTTAAAAACTCTTTCTAAACACACACATACACACTTGCATGGACACAGGAAAAATGACTGCCTGTTGCATAAGGACAAGATGAAAGGGTTCAAGGTTGATTTAGAAATGCGTCTCTTAAATGAGTCTAAACCAAAAAAAGGGGTTGGAAGGGATGACTCAGCTGTTTTGTTTAGACAGGACGGGAACAATACGAGTCAACAATTGTGCATGCCAACTGAGTTATAATCAAGCTGCTAGGAACTGGATTTCTGCAGACTCTTTAAAAAGAAGAGTGAATAATAATAATAATAATAATAATAATAATAATAATAATAATAGATTTTATTTGTATCCCACCCTCCCCGGCCAAGACCGGGCTCAGGGCGTGTAACATCAAAGTATATAATACATTAGAACAGGGGTGTCAAACTCAAATTCATCGGGGGCCGCATCAGCAGTCTGGTCACCCTCAAAGGGCCGGTTGTATCTGTAGGACTATGTGTCCACTCTTTATTATCATAAATTATTGTCACTGCATTCAATTATTACTGGTTTTTTTGTAATAATGTAAGTAATAACTAGCTCTGAAAGCAGAAACATAGTCAGAATAATGGCAAGTAGATATTCAAATGTACAATTATTGTACAATTTATTGAAAAATGATTTTTGGTAACTGCACTGGGTGGTGGAGGCTCGCTAGGGTTTAATGCAGGACCTTTGCAGAGCTACTAGTACCTGGAGATGCTGGGGTCCTTCTGCATGCAGGACAGATGTTCTGCCAGTGAGCCACCACCCTTCACCAAAGGGACTGGCTGAGGTTGACTCACTGGAGCTGCTGTCCTGGTTCCAGGGTTTAAGGGCCAGAAGTATAAAGCAGCATCCTATGTTTCTGAGGAGAGGGAGGGGAAGGGAGGGAGGAAGGAAGGAAGAAAAGAGGGAGTGGGAGGGAGAGAGGAAGGAAGGAAAGAGGGGAGAGAAAGAAGAGTAGGAAATAAGGAAGGGAATAAAGAAGGAAAGAAAAAGAAAGAGGGAGAGAAGACAGAAAGGGAGAAAGAAGGAAGGAAGTAGAGAGGGAAAGAAAGAATAAGAATGAGGGAGAGGAAGAAATATGGGAAGGACGGAAGAAAGAAAGAAAGAAAGAAAGAAAGAAAAGAGGGAGCAGGAGGGAGAGAGGAAGGAAAGAGGGGAGAGAAAGAAGAGTAGGAAAGAAGGAAGGGAATAAAGAAGGAAAGAAAAAGAAAGACGGAGAGAAGACAGAGATAAAGAAGGAAGGAAGGAGAGGGAAAGAAAGAATAAGAACGAGAGAGAGGAAGAAAGAAAGAGAGGGGGGGGGTCGCCGCCTTGATTCAGCGCCAGAAAAGAGCGCAAAGGGACCCAGGGGCAAAAAGCATTTCCCGTGCAGCGTGAGGCAGCGGGTGTCCGTTTTAGCAGACGTGCGTAAAGCCTCAGAGTTGCACGTTCATAAGGCTGAGCCACTGCTGAGCTCACGTTCATGAGGCTGAGCCGCGGCAGGAGGAGGAGGAGGTGAGGCAAGAGGAGGAGGAGGCGGCTTGTCGGGTCGGTGTCCGGCAGTACCGTACAGAGAGTCCTGAGCCTCTGGGACGCAGCAGTGGTCTGTAGCACTTTGAATCCTCCTCCTCCTCCACGCGGCGCTGCTGGGTGCTTTGTCTGTGCTTCAGTAGCAGCAGCAGCCATTTCCAGGCGCCGAGCCGTGGCAGGAGGAGGAGGATTCAAAGTGCTACAGAGCACTGCTGCGTCGCAGAGGCTCAGGACTCTCCGTGCGGCGCTGCTGGGCGCTGCCCCGGCAAGCTGCCTCCTCCTTCTCCTGCTGTGGCTCGGGGCGCTCCACGCAGCGCTGCTCCGGCCGCCTTTCTACCCCCCCCCCCAGGCCCCAGCTGTTTGTCGGCGCTTTGTCGGCGCGGCGCTTCAGCAGCAAGGTCCCGCTGCTGGGTCCCGCTGGCTGGGGCGCTCGGCGGGCCACATGACGAGGTCTGGCGGGCCGGATTTGGCCCCCGGGCCTTGAGTTTGACACCCGTGCATTAGAACATAAAAACAGACAATTGATTAAAATACAGCTTAAAATCAGAATAAAACTCAGAATAAAATCAGATGGCAACCCACATGGGAACATTAAGACCTCACCAGGCCCAGCTATTTGTGTTGGTCTTATATGAGCCAGTGAGAAGAATTAGAGAGGCCACTTACCGGAACATGCAGGGTCTTGTAAAAAGAGGAGGGGTCAGTCTGGGCCCCGACCAAAAGCCTGGTGGAACACCTTCATCTTGCAGGCCCTGCGGAAAGATGTCAAGTCCTGCAGGGCCCTGGTCTCTTGAGACAGAGCATTCTACCAGGTTGGGGCCCGGGACCTCCAAGGTGTTATTGTTTGCTGACCGTAAGCTCCTCCGTGGGGGATACCAGGAGAGGCGGTCCCATAGGTACGAGGGTCCTAGGCTATACTGTATAGGCCTTTAAAGATTAAAGCTAGCACCTTAAACCTGATCCTGTACTCCACCTGGGCCAGTGCAGCTGGTATAACACTGGATGAATGTGAACCCGTGGCGAGGACCCTGTAAGGAGCCTCGCCGCGGCATTCTGCACCCGCTGGAGTTTCTGGGTCAGCTTCAAGGGCAGCCCCGCATAGAGTGAATTACAATAATTGAGTCTGGAGGTGACCATCACATGGCAAGATCAGGGTGGGAAAGGTAAGGGACCAACTGCTTAGCACGGTGGAGGTGGAAAAATGCCACCTTTGCTGTAGCTGCAACCTGCGCTTCCATAGAGAGGGAGGCATCAAAGGTCACGCCCAGACTCCTGACAGAAGGAGCTGGTGCTAATTGCACCCCTGCAAGAGGTGGGAGTTGGCCCCCCAACCCCATGTCGTCCCGACCCAACCAGAGGACCTCTGTCTTCGAAGGATTTAACTTCAACCAGCTCCCACACAGCCATCTAGCCACAGATTCCAAACATCTGGTCAGTATAGTCCATTTAGAGAAACTTTCCTGGTTTCGGGGGCCTTTTAGACAGCAATGTGTATTCCATCACTTACTTCAAAATGGGTTCAGGCAAATTATTCCATTTTTCCTGACATTCCCTTATTGGATAATTTCCATGTTTTACGTGATACTCCACATGACATAAAAGCCACTTCTGCAAAAGTATTGGAATTTAGTGCAAGTTGAGTGCTCATTTCCATGTTATTCACTTCCAGGAGGGGGGAAAACTGCTTTCAAGAGCTGGAAAATTGCAATAGTTTTCTGCTGTAATTTCATATGATGAAATCTGATCTAGTATCCCAGGCAGGATACAGTCATTCCTGTTATTTAAAATGCTAGCGCAACAGATCAATCAGAAAGCTACAGTTCCATAACACAACAGCTATCAAAGGATCTAGATAGAATTGCTAGTGTTAAGTACGCAAGAAAAGCCTCCTGGATTGGCCCATCTAGACCACCATCCTGTTCTCCCAGTGGCCTATAGGAAGCCCGTAAGCAGAATCCAAGCACAAGAGCACCCTCCCCCTCCTGCGGTTTCCAGCAACTGGCATTCAGAATTGTGGAGGCAGAGCATAGCCATCATGGCTACTAGCCACTGAAGGTGTTTCCATCCGTGAATTTGTGTAACCATCTTTTAAAGCCATCTAGTTTGGTGGCCATCACTGCTTCCTGTGGGAGTGAGTTCCACAGTTTAACAAAATGGTCTCATAGTTTAACTAGCATTATAATCAGGAAAACTAACACAATAATACCCATGTCTGAATGCAACCTTAGCAATGTGGGGATTGAGGGGTGAGGTCCTCCTGCTCATTCTGCTGGACCCTGGACTTCTTTCTCAAGTCCTGCCCCGATGGCATCACTGACACAGGGACCAAGTGGTTTTCCATGACTTATTAGTAATGGCAGCTCTATGGATAGCCCCAAGACTCAAGAGTTACTAAGGCAGAAGATCAGAACCTCAATGGGATTGCTGGAAAGGGAGTGTCATGGTGAAAAGAAATTTGACTGAGTTCTAAGCTGAAGGCAAACCTACCTAATTCAGCCTTTCCAAAACAATACACAACCCCAAACGCACTCTGAATTTTGCAATGCAGTTCGCTAACCAAATACTTTCTTCTTTATTTCATATCCCACCTTTCCATTTTCATACTCAAAGCACTTAAAACTAAGAAAACTATGATAATAACCAATCAGTACAAAAACACACATGATAATAACAGGAACAATCTACAAAATCAGAATGATCTGGTAGAAAATTGAGGACTGACCCCTCCATCTGCTGCTGTCTTTGGACACAATAGTTTAGTGGTCGTCCTGGTGTCATTATGACACATAGTTCAATTTCCTTTTGCAGACTTCTAATGTGTTCAAATACGCATATACTAGAGCAGCAATGGCTGATAAAAATGAATTAAATTAGGAGTGTTGGTTTGTAAAAATATGTCTGTTGGGAAAATAGCATACAGAAATGTGTATATTGGGAGAGGTACCCATTGGAATGCTGACAATTTTTCATGGGCACTTTAAAACAAGAACAACCCAGAGACATGAAGGAATGTGGAGCTGAATTTAAGATTGGGACAATGAGAAACTGGAAATCGAGAGATTCACTCTTTTTTTGTGATTACCAAGGAATAGGCTGCTTTCAGTTTGCAAATAACCTTGGATTTTATTTTATTTTTTAAAAACAACCTTGGATTTTTTAAAAAATTAAAAAAATCCTAAGCTTAAATAACAGAAAGCAAAACAGATTGAAATTTCAAACTATTATTTCCATACAAGTACCGTAATCACAGCTCAATATGCTTCTTTTAGGGGAGGGGGGTGTCGATTGGCAGAGAATGGGTGGGTGTTACCCAAGAACCTTGCAGTAGATGGAGAAAAGAAACAACAGCACCGTTGTGCCAAAGTTCTATGCGAGTTAAATTAGTTATGAGCCAGTGCTTTTTATTTATGTCTGCATTCTGGAAGCACGCTCAAAGGAACAGGGAAAGTTGCCCTTAAAGCTTTCTGATATTTAAAACTACAGCTTGACAATTGGCAGGGGGCTGTTTGTAAATAAGCCTGAACACAGTTGTGTTCACCTGATAACAGGTAGCTGGGGACCACAATTGCTTTGTGAATCAACCCTTCTTCTCTTAATAACGGGTTTAGCAAAGTGGTTAGGAGACTGAGCTGCATATGACTCAGGGAGTCCCTGCTTTAAACGTTATCTCTCCCATGAGATCATTTGGCTATATGAAGGCAAGCCCCCCCCCCTTTAATCCTCCTTTCCGTAATATGGGGTATAATAATACTGACCTTACAAGAGGGATGAGGAATCTGTGGTCCTCTAGAGGAATGGTGGAAGACCATGAGCTGAGCCCAAGGGTCAAGTTAGGCCTTCCTGTCATGCACCGGATATGATATGACATGTGATGTGGTGATAGACACCCGACTGGGCTTAAAAGCAGGATTTACAGGCACTATGGATTTCAAACCATGGGCAGCAAAGGAAAATGGATCCCCTGAAGTCATTGTGTCTTCATGTGGTTGACAGGTGGGAGGTCCTATCTTTCAAAGCTGGCCGACAGGACATGGAGGAGGTTAAGGATCAGGCCCACTGGCTGAATCATGTTTCCCACTACTAGTCTAAAGGGAAAAACCTCAAAGTGTGATAAGGGGTTCACATTGCACCCCCCCCTCCAACCCCCAAACTTTCCTGCGTTCACTGAGGAAGATCTGCAGGGGACTTCCACTCACGTTTGCTTGAACATGATTACGCAAACTCCTCCATGCAACGCAAGTTCTTGCTTTATCAGGGTCCTCAATTGCACAGAGAGTTCTGCTTGTGTTCAAGTGAAATGGAGCTTGGAAAGGCCATAGCTCAGTGGCAGAGCATCTGTTTTGCACACAGAAGGTGCCAGGTAGAAATGGAATGTATAAAGATGGAGAGCCACTGCCAGTCAGCGTGGACAATATATGGAGCTAGATGGACCAGCGTGGACAATATATGCAGCTACCTTTGTTTCTGATCCAGCACAGGGAAGACCAGGGACACAGTATGTGGGGTGATGTGCATGGGGATGTTGGGAACAGGACTTGTGCGTGTCATTCTGTGCCTGATGCAGCTTCCATGTGTTCAGGCAAGCACTTGAACACACTTTACATGTTGTTGGGACTCCACTACCATCTGTGCCAGCCAGCATGGCCAATGACCAGAGGGGATGGGATCTGCAGTCCAACAATATCTGGAGGGCCACAGGTTCCCCAGCCATGCCTTATAGAGTTAGAATGACTACAGCTATATAAAACATACAAACACTTCGTACACTTGAAAGTATCATCATTCCCAACAACTGTAAAATAGAAGAGATCATGCAAGGAGGTAGAATAATCTAATTATTCACCCCCCCCCTCTCTCTCTCTCTCTCTCTCTCTCTCCAGGACAGTAGGAGGAAAAACTCATCAACATGAATATCGAGGAATATTTTGCAAGAATTTCCTACAAAGGTCCCCAGGAATGCCTGGACTTGGAAACGTTAACAGCAGTCTTTCAACATCACATCCGATCGGTGCCGTTTGAAAACCTCAGCATGCACTGTGGTGAAACCATTCAGTTGGACTTAGAATCGATCTATGACAAAATTGTGAAGCGGAACCGTGGTGGCTGGTGCATGGAGAACAACCACCTCTTATTCTGGGTCTTTCAGACAATGGGCTACGATACCAGCCTTTTAGGAGCCTACGTTTACAGCCCTCCTCAAGACGCCTATGAGAAAGACATTAATCATCTCCTCCTGAAAGTGGTGATTGACGGCAAGGCCTACATTGTGGATGGCGGCTTTGGGATAGCCTACCAAATGTGGCAGCCAATGGAACTGGCGTCTGGGAAAGATCAGCCTCAGACACCGGGCATCTTCCGCTTCACTGAAGACAATGGAGTGTGGTATTTTGACAAAATGAAGCGCAAGCAGTGCACAGTAGGTACTGACAACACATTCCCCTCCTCTGTTACTCCAGAAAGCATGACCTGCAAGAAAGTTTTCTCATTTACCCTTCAGCCACGGACGATAGAAGAGTTTCGACCTAGGAACCTGCATCTTCAAACTGCTCCAGATTCCCTGTTTGTGAAGAAGTCTATCTGTAGCCTGCAGACCACCAGCGGCTTTCAGGTTTTGGTTGGGTGGACGTTGACGGAAACCACATATAATTACAAAGACCACGTGGATCTGGTGAAAAGCACCACCCTTACTGACGACGAAGTGGAGAAAACTCTGCAGGAGCGATTCAACATAAGATTAGATAAGAAGCTTGTCCCCATTAACACCAGCTTGAGTTCCATGTTTTGATTCGAAGAGCTACCAGAGCTACAAACATTCAAAGCAAATTGGGAGGATGATGCTTGGATCACAGAATCATAGAATTATAGAGTTGGAAGGGACCCTGAGGGTCATCTAGTACAACCCCATTCAATGCAGGAATCTCAACTAGACATCACGATGATGATGATGATGATGACGATGAATGTAATAATGTTTCTCTCGATTAATATTTTGCAATTCCTTGCTATGATGGAGTGTGAAATCAACAGTAATTTTTATTACCAACTCATGCTGAAAGTAAAGAAGATAACATCAACAAAATTTAAAGGTTGCTGTGTTGCCCCATGAGGAAAAAATCCTAAATCCTAAAATGGGGGTGGGGGAGGGGGAGAGAGATAGCAGACATTTGATGCTAGGAATGCAGATGTTAGGAAGCAAGAACATTCAATTATTGATTCACCACATTTAACAATTTAAAACCCAGCTGTTAATCAGGGCAGTCTTCATCTTAGGGTGAAAAATAGGTAAAGGCATCTTGTTTATGCCACGTTTCTAAAACTTTTTATCCCTCAAAAAGGGAGATGGGACTTGCCATGGCTCAACTGGAACCACTCAGCTATGGGTTGCAGCCAACGTTAATTCTACTTGGAGTAGACCCACTGGCTGTCTTAGAGACATTAATTTTAATAGGTCTATTCTGAGAAGGATTTAGTCAGCAACAACCCATTGAAATTAATGGACATGACTAATTTAGGTCCATTAATTTCAATAAGGATAGTCTCATTAGAACTTAAGAAGCATAAAGATCCCTGTGGTATCTGGCCAAATCTAATCCAGGATCATCGTTCTCAGTGGGAAGTCCATGAGAACCCTACAAGCAGAACGAAGGCACAATAGCAGCTCTACCCTCCTGCAGCTTCAGTAACTAATTCAGAAGTGTAACTGTCTCTGAGCATGAAGACACAGCATAGCCATCATGGCTAGTAGCTCTTGATAGCCTTATCCTCCATGAATTTGTCTCATCCTTTTATCAAGCCATCCAAGTTTGTCACCATCACTATATCGTGAGGGAGCGACTCTGCAATGCTGGATACAAGCTACCGGTTTCAGTGGTCCAATGCCCCATATTACGTGTCCAGCTGTTTCTCATATCAAGCAAGCTGTTTTGTCGTGTTTAAAAAAGTTAAGAACCAAAGTTCAATCAATTCATGGATCAGTGGAACTGGAATATATGCAGACATTTCAGATGGACTTTCTCCCCTCCAAGCTTTTTAATGACCAACCCCCAATAAGACGAGAAAGAGAGGGGGGAAGAACGGAAGAATTAAGATCTTTGCAGAACTGAAGTTGAAAAATTCAGCTCAGCTCTTTATACACGCAGTACAGCAGACTGCAATCCGAAAAGCACAGGGAAACAAAAACAGATAAATATCTTAACAGGTAAGATTTTATTTTGTTTTGCTGTTTTTTTTTTTTAAAAAAAAGCTCTTAAGAGCAACTTTAACTGGTGTAGACCCTTGGATTTTGGATAGGCCCTCCTGGTTCTGCTATACCCTGCAGATCTCCATCTGGCCACAACCAAGAACCTGTTGTGGTGCTGGAACGGCCTCCTCCAGAAATAAGAAATGCACCAACTTTGAAATCATTTCATTGGATGCTGAACACTTGCCTTCACTGGTTGTTGATGTTAACCGCTGTAGAATTTTAAGCAATTCTAAGTATATTGATTGAGCTTGATTTTAAAACAGTTTGTATATTTTTGTATTGTATTTGTTTATTTTTGAATTGCATTTTATGCAACTGTACACCATATTGAAATGTTCCCATAATAGCAGTACAGTCGTACCTTGGAAGTCGAGCAGCTTAGTTCCTGAACATTTTGGCTCCCGGACGTCGCAAACCCGGAAGTGACTGTTTGCGAACTATTTTTGGAAGCCGAACAACCAACGGGGCTTCTGCAGCTTCCGATTGGCTGCAGGAGCGTCCTGCAGCCATCACAAGCCATGCTTTGGTTTTCTAACATTTTGGAAGTTGAACGGACTTCCGGAACGGATTCCATTAGACTTCCACGGCTGTATATAAATATCTTAAATCATGTATAAATTTATGCTGAATGCATAAAACTGCTTGGACCATTAATCAGAGTCAGACTATTAATCTATTTGTCCACTTTAGGTGGTGGTGGCTCTGAGGGGGCTTAGGCAGAGGCTATTCCTATAGGAAACAGTTTTATACTAAGTCAGACCATTTGTCCACATAACATAATATTGCCTATACTGTACTACCCTTCCATAGTAATCTTTCATGGCCCTACCTGGAGATGTTAAGAAACCTGGAACCTTCTGTATGCAAAGCACCTGCTCTGCTAGAGAGCTACAGCCCTTGTTACTGATGCAGAAAACACAACCTTCGCAAACAAACCAGTTCATCATACTCAACACATGTGTACCAGGTTGCAAGAACAGAGCACTATCAAAGGAGGGTCTTTGTTAGGCACTTAGTAGATCTAAACAGGTATTTGTTCCTGCACTTCTCTGCTTCAGCTATGCAATTTCTTTGATGCTACTCTCCTTAGATATATTCAGAGAAACCACTCTGCAAGCTGGCAGGACGGGGAAAGAAGCCTTTCAGGCTGCCATCATTTTTAATTAGCTGCTTTAACATTTGCCTTCCAGGAAACATGAACATTGAAGAATATTTCACAAGGATTAGCTACAAAGGCTCTCTCGGAAAACTGGATTTTGGAACCTTAGTGGCGATCTTCCAGCACCACATACGAGCTGTGCCCTTTGAAAACCTCAGCATCCACTGCGGGGAGACGATTACTCTAGACTTAGATCATGTTTACAACAAGATCGTGAAGGAAAAACGAGGGGGTTGGTGCATGGAGAACAACCAGCTTTTGTCTTGGGTTCTGAAAAAGCTGGGATATAACACCACCATACTGGGAGCTTATGTTTACAACCCACAGCAAAACACCTATGCCACTCAAATGACCCATCTCATCATCAAGGTGGCTATTGACGAGAGGACCTACATCGTTGATGCAGGCTTTGGTGTCTCCTACCAAATGTGGCAACCGTTGGAGCTGGTGTCCGGCAAAGACCAGCCACAAATGCCTGGGATCTTTCGTTTCACAGAAGACAACGGTATTTGGTACTATGAGAAAATCAGAAGGAAGCAATACATTCCCAATCAAAACTTTGCCAACTCAGATCTCTTGGAAAAAAGGGAGCGTAGGAGTATCTACCTGTTCAGCCTTGAGCCAAGGACAGTAGAAGATTTTCGGTTCCAGTGCTCCTATCTCCAAACGTCCCCAGATTCTGTGTTTACCAAGAAATCTATCTGCAGCCTCCAGACAAATGATGGGTTTAGGGCTTTGATTGGATGGACACTCGTGGAGACAAAATTTAACCACACGGAAGGCACAGATCTGGTGAAGCACACAACACTGAGTGATGACGAGGTGGAGAAAACACTGAGAGAGAAATTTGGTATAACTCTGGAGAACAAGCTTGTTCCTATTAACATCAAAGCGACGTATACCATCTAGGGTAGAAAACGAAACATGGCACAATGCTATGCAATTGCAACAAGCTTTGCCATCTTCTTAAATCCATCATTCTGTAAATTGCAGTTATGATTAAAACCTGTCTGTAAGCTGTAAGCACCCCATGCTAGGCAGAAGAGGATAATTGTATATTGTGGTGTTTTCCCCCCCACCAGCACTGACAACCCTGTAGATGCAAACCAGTGACTGCAAAGTACTTAACATGTCTTGGATAATGAATTTCGAAACGATATAAGGGCTTCAAAATGGAGGAATCTGCATTTCACGTTTTATTAAGTTACATGGATCTGAATTCAAAGCAGGACTTGCTCCGATGTGTACCCAGAACTACGGTAATGTGTGAACGAGGGATACTCCATTCATTTCAGTACAGGAAGCTCGTCTAAAGGAATGTTTTTAAGCAAAGTGCCTTCCTTTAATAACATAAAATGGGGCAGCCCTACAAAGGATATACCGCATCCATGAAAAAATGACTCATTTGGACTTATTAACTCTAAGGAAATGGGAAATTTAGAATTCAAATATCTTAGCTGCCAACAAGCTAGTTCACATTAAAAGCTACATGACCTAAAATGTTAGCAATAGACTGAACTCACCCTCTTTTCTCACCCCTAGAGTCTAATGCTGATCATCTTTTATGGGGCTCTGCACAGGTATTGTGAAGGGGAAGCTTTAATTAAAATACTTCATATACTCATCTCGGATTTGTGAGGGCACATACTTTTGATGAACACAATGTTTAATATAGTGAGCAGGCGGTGAAAATCCTATGTGAAGCCTTAATCTGAAAAATATGGATATTGATATAATTTTAATTACACGAACTAATATTGACAGAGGCTTTTGCTCCAGTCTCCATTTATTTCTGTTCATATATACACTGGTAACACTTGTGAGAGTTATACTTAAGTCACCAGCGCTAATGAAGTCTTGGTCTGTGTAGTTCCCCCACCCGCTTTACGCATTTGCTATTACATTGCTTAAAATTCCTCCAAGCCAATCAGAAAATCCTTCCGCTTCATATCTCTATAGACTATTTTGTATGTTGCTTACTGCACAGCAAGTTCTTATTGGAGAAATGACCATGTTTTGGGGGAATCCACCCACCCATTTGGAATGTCGGACATAAAAAAAAAAGCTTCTGCAACAAACATAAAACTCTACAGAAGACAAAGAGAGAAATGTGCTTCAAATGTTTAATTCTGATTTTACAACTCCACAGGATTGAGGAGAACTGCAAAATGCCTGGAGGATCAGGCCTGCTTCCACTGTTTATTCATTTCCACTATTTAACTGAATACAAGTGGGTGAAAGTCCCAGTAAAATTTTACTTAGCAAGACGGGGAGGACAGTGACAGATTTTGGAAAGGGATAATCGGTAAGAATAATTAGAGTCAACACAGCCCTTAAATATCTAGCAATCATGTATGGTTCCAGCCTTCTGCTCCTATAGCTTAATTTGGCCATTTGCTCAAATCCCCTGGAGTCATTTGTTCTGTGGGTACCTTGGGGGGGAACATAGAAAGTTGGAAGCTGCCTCGTCAGACAGACTGTTGGTCCATGTAGTTGTGCACCGTCTACACAGACAAGCAGTGGCTCCCTAGGGCTTTGGAGTGGCTCTCTCCTAGTCTCAGCCCTAGCTGGAGATGCCAGGGACTGGACCCGATACCTTTTGCATACAAAGATGCTTTGCCACTAAGCCGCAGCCTTTCCCTTAGAAAAGACAGACTTTCTTCAATCTGAACCGTAGAAGAGTTGGAGGGCAGTAGGCAGGTTTTTCACCAGCGCGATAGAAGGATGAAATGGCTGGTCCTGCCCCTCATCCCCATTCTAGGATTATGTCCATTTAAACAGATGGATTCATGACCCACATGTACTATGCTGCAGTAGGACAATATGGTTATGCCTCTTGAAAGGGGATAGAGAGAGGTAAGGTAGGGAGAAAGCCAGTCTAGAGATTATTATAAGCTAGTGATGGGCAGAAGGCTGATTGGGATCTACGGCTGTGTTTCTGGGTGATTTGCAGCAGATCAGCAAAGATTCCTGCCTTGTTTAACCATATGACCCACCCCGGATTTTGCATTCGTCATCATGAGGTCATTCTTCATGTGTCCTGGAAACACAAGAACAGACCTTTTCAGTGGTGGCTCCCCACTTATGAAATGCTCTCCCCAAGGAGGTACGCCTGGTACCACCACAGGCAACTTTTAGGCACCAGGCAAAGACATTTCTTTTTAGACAAGCCTCTGTTTGATTTATTTCTTACATTTGTATACCACCTTTATCTTCAGAGGAGTTCAAGGTGGTACACAAGGTTCTCCTCCTTCCCATTTCATCCTTATAACAACCCTGTGAGGTAGGTTAGGCTGAGACATGGTGACTGGCCCAAGGTCACCCACTGAGCTTCATGGCTGAGCGGGGATTCAAACCCTGCTCTCTAGTTCAACACACTAACCATTACAACACACTGGATCTCAGTTTCAGATACTCTGAGCCTATTTTAGGAGATGGGATATGTTAGACTGCCCTTTTAAGCACATCAATATTTTCAGCTTTTGTTTTGGCTTTATATTGACTTTAATTTTTGCATTAAAATTTTTGCATTAAAAGTCATTCTGAGCTTAAATTTCATTTTCAAAAAGTGATAAGTCCTGATACCATAGCTAATAATAAAAAAAGAACAAGGACAACAACTTTCCCTCCACCTAACTAGGCTGCTGAAAGCTTGCAGGTAAAGGAGAGCTGGAAAGGTTTTTATGAGAAAGGACTTTGAGCTCAGTTCCAGAACAGAAAACAAATTTCTGGGTTGAAATACACTCAGATGTATCCTCTCCCTCAATTCTGTGTTCACCCCTCATTTGACCCCAGCTAGTAGACCTCTGAGTTCTGGCAGGGGAAAGGGAGGGAGGGTGGAGAACACAAACTAGATATTGCAAGCTTGAAGTCTACCAGCACCTGCTGTAAACTACAGTAACAGGGACCAAAGTCTAATTGCATTTATGGATCAGTGAAGTCAAAGAGACAGGATTCTGCCAGGATCAGCAGAAGCGGACATTTCTGCGATTTGAAAAGCTTCAGTACAAAATGGAGGGAGGTGGGAGGTGGCAGGGAAGCCTGTAGAAGGCAGGCTCTCGAAATAGCAGCCAGAGGAATGGTGAAAGGTTCAACTGAATGGGTACAAAACCGTGATGAACTTTATCACCAAATTCAGACCATAACACATAACAAAGTCGTTCAAAAATGCATCTCGCTGAGACACTGCATTATGCCTCCTGGGCTGCATTCACACAGCAGTTTCTTCGCATTATATTTGAGCTTGCAGAAACGATTCCAGAAAACTAATGGAATATAGGTAGTAGGTGCTTTTTTTTCTGGGGGGAAGCAGGGGTACATATACCTGGAATATCACAGGAGTAAAGTGACACAATTTGGGGGCAGTTTTCCAGAATATGGCCCTTTCCTTTTTTTTTTTTTTTACGGGTGGAGGCAGGATCATGGGGAACAGAAGCATGTGCGGAAAGTGTGGGGGAGTAGTGACATCGTCCCATGATGCTCATTCTTGTGTCACACCATACAGACTGATGTGAATGAAATTTAGCACAAAAGCACTAGCATTATAACCAGGAAAATTAATGCCTTTCAGAAGGCACCCTATGGGTTTCACTTACTGTATATACTTGAATATAAGCCAACCTGAATATAAGCTGAGGCACCTAATTTAACCACAAAAAACTGGGAAAGCTTATTGACTCGAGGATAAGCCTAGGGTGGGAAATGCCGACAGCGGCAAAGGCAGAGGAGGCAGGAGCACCCCCTCCCCAAACCCCACACTTTAACATTTGATTAGGTCCACACTTTAACATTTGATTAGGGACCCAGGTGGCGCTGTGGTTAAACCACTGAGCCTAGGGCTTGCTGATCAGAAGGTCGGCGGTTCGAATCCCTGTGATGGGGTGAGCTCCCGTTGCTTGGTCCCAGCTCCTGCCAACCTAGCAGTTCGAAAGCACGTCAAAATGCAAGTAGATAAATAGGAACCGCTACAGCGGGAAGGTAAACGGCGTTTCCATGTGCTGCTCTGGTTTGCCAGAAGCGGCTTTGTCATGCTGGCCACATGACCTGGAAGCTATACGCTGGCTCCCTCGGTGACGCTCCCCCCACCCTAGGGGGGAATGAGTTTCTTTTGCTGCAAGGCGAGTTTTGCCAGTCCGTTACTGTACTTTGTGTTCTTTCTTTCCCTTCTCCCTGTCACTTTTCTTTGTAACATTCACGTGGAACATAAATGTCCGACGTTGCTGCTGCTGCTGGGTTTGTGGGGGCAAATATCTCCTAAAACATCCTGGGTCCCAGGTTCTATTTATAATTTCTGAAATTATTAAATGTGTGGTTTAATCAATGGATTTAGAATTGCCTAAAAAAATAAGTCAAGACAGCTTCCTCAAGAGATTGGCTGAGAAAGACGCCACTGAAGAACAAAAAACAGGTGATGGCAAAGTCATTACCCTGAGAAAAGGTGAGACATTTGGTCCCAGCCAAGAAGCGGGGTGGGGTGTTAGTTAGCAAAAGACAATAACAGAGATGGGAGGGGGAGATTGATGTCACCACAGGGGAAAATGTCATTTTTGCACACAACTTGGGTTACATTTTTTTAGCAAAGGTTTTTGGGAAGGATGGAGCCAGGTGCAAAGTGGGCGGACGAATGGACAGGCTCTGTGGAGGAGACACAGAAATGGTGTTCGGGCTGCCTATGAATCCAATGCTATGCCATCGTGGGGAGCAAGTCCCTCTTAAGATGTGCAGGCCATGTTGGCAGTTCTGGGTTTTGAGGTGGGTCGATTTTGCAACTAATGAACAAACCCACTCCTCTGTTTTGCTGTACAGTAACCAGTCATTTAATAGCAGATCAGATGGTCCACTGCTTTTATCCAAGCCAGCAGTGATTTGTGCTTCCTAGATTTCCATGTACCTATTTTCACCATGTTTTTGAAATGCCCACGCTGTGTTAAGTGGGAAGTTCAAGTTGTGTTTGCACAGTCTTTGTATCAATCCACAACATGTTCTGATGGAGTCTGAAGCCTGCAGGCATTGGAGGCCTCTTCAGCAACAGCTCTCTGCCAAGCCCTTTTTAAAAAGCAACAATTAGCACTCTATTTCTTGTTAGGCACCTGCTGAATAAAGCATCACTTGCATGCCAGCAGTTTTCCTTTCCATGGAAAGGAAAGAGGGCACTTGATGGTTCTTACCAACACAACAGTCCCCCAAGAGGAAGCTTAGCTAGTCACAGGCACCAGTCATGCCCAGGTGCAAAACACTCAACCTACATCTCTGGGTTTTTGCAAGAATTAAAAGAGAGAGAGAAAAACCAAACTTGGCATCAATGCAGCACACTAGCTTACTCAGATGTATGCAAATCACAATGATTATGAAGAGTTATGCTTCTAGCAGTGCATAAATGCATCACAGGCAGAGATTTCTGGACTCCCCTTCTAGGAAATTTCACTAAGAGTTCATCTTTTCTATTAGCTAGCCATGTATGTTCTCACAAAATTCAGCTGACGGTAGCAAATTTTATCTACTTCCTTTCGATAGTATTAAAATGGTCCTTACTTCAGTTTCCCTGTATGCAGCCCATAAGGACTCACTCAAATGAGGCGAGAGTTTGCTATTTTACTACAGCTACAATGGGATATAGATTTTTGTTAAGGGGAATGAGGGTGCCCTGGTCATGTACATAGTTGTCAACTCCCGGATTGAAAAATAAGGGATCAGCAGCGGCGCGGCACCGGAAGTTGCTTCTATGCATGTCCAGACATATGCAGAAGGAGCCTCCCTGGCCAGTAGGAGCTGCTATCTAAATCCAGGGGATTTATGGGATTTTTTTCAATTCGGGATAACAGCGGGAAACGGGTTTAAATATGGGGGCTTCCCGCGAAAAACGGGAGACTTGACAGCTTTGGTCATGTATTGGTGTCAGGGTGCAGAGTCATTTTCCTTCCAGTTGCTGATTAAACCTGATTTTTCCTGCCGGTGTCCCTATTGTTCTTGCGACCGGCAGAGGTGGTGGCATAGGAGCAGGCATAGGAGCCGCAGTTCGGAGAGGCGCTCCTTTCTCGCCGCTCGGCCACCGCCCACCTCACTCGATTATAAGCAGAGGGGGGGCTTTTTCAGCACAATAAATGTGCTGAAAAAGTCTACTTATACTCGAGTTGTAAGATTTGGCGGCCAAGATGTCAACGCAATGGCTGCTGCTGTCCTTTGAAGTGTCAGCAAAAATAAAAACGGAAGAAAAAGAAGAAGTTGTGACTCCACCACTGCTAAGTATCACACACACACACACACACACACACAGTGAAATAATTTTATCATCCCCCTGGAAAATTTTTTTTGGTGAAACGGTCCCCTCAGTTTATGCTCACAAAGAGGGTGGAGGATTTTAAGAGGCTACTTGGACAGTCGTAGTTTGGATTGCTTGTGACTAACAGGGAAACAAAAACCCTCTCTACTTTCCCCCCTAAACAGGACTTGAGTCATAAGGGAAATAATTTCTTCATTAATGAGTAAGAAGGGCAAAGGGGGGTATGTTCAGAGTTGTTCTCCTCAAATGATAGTCAATAAATCATTTCCTAGCTGAAAACACTCCCCCCCCCAAAAAAAAAACTTGGGAAAGGGAAGGGAGATGCTGTAAAATCATTAACTTTTACTCCTGATCGGTGATACTTTGTGGTCAGATTTTGAGTAACTGACCCAGCAGCATTTAATTAGCTCTGGAAAGCCAAATAAGCTAATGCATCAGATTTTTCTGGCAGTAATAAGACCCCCTTCTTGGGTTAGAAAAAAAGCCTTTATCTTTACACATTTGATCCGCCTTGAATAGCTATTAACGTATTTTTGAGACCAAGGTTTTCATCCGTGTATCATTAAGCACAAAATACTCCAGGCATTGAGCTACTTACTTTTTGTATAATTGAGTCTGGGGCCCTGTTTCAATTAACTGTCAATTCCGTCCTGTGCTGGATCAAACCCTTTTCCATTAGCACAAGGGCACTGGAAGGAATTCAATCCGTAGTCTTCATGTACAAATTAAAATTAATAATTGCCCAGCACTCCTGAACAGTCAATAGAAGTCATACTTCTGTTTGTTTTTTGCATTTTTTTCTGGTGAAAATGTTGATAAAGGTAATTAAACAAAATTGAACATTGGCCCAAATAAATTTATTGAGATGTGAAGCTACAAGAACAGGTGGCTCTGCCTTCCCTCCTCTCTTTTACGGGTCACAGTTTTAAACAGGCAAAAGTATTGGGGTGAGCACCTTCAAACCACCCTAGAAAATTAAAAATAGACCAATAAATTTTTTTCCAAGGACATAAATCAATTACATAAATAAACCATTTTAAAAAAAGAAATATACTTCCTCAGCAACTCCCTAGCAATATGTATAAAGAAAGTGTGTGTATACATATATACTAGTGTCATTCAGCCCGTTTACTAAACGGGCGCTAGAACATTCGGCCTTTTTCAGCGGCGGTGGCGCGTGGGGGGGCCGGCTGGCCCCTCCCACGGCCGCCGCTTCGCCGGGGCACTCCGCTGAGCCCAGCTGGCCAGCGGGCACCCAGGAGAAGGCCGCGATTCTTCTGAGGACTGAGAGGGAAACGGTAGGCAGAGGGGTGGGGGGGGTGCGGAGAGCGTGCGTGTGCGCGCGTCAAGTCTCTGCGTCCAATCCCTGTGTCCGTGGGGCACATGCGCAGTAGCGCAAACCCAGGGACACGGGGAATACTGGACGCAGAGACACTTGCACTTTATTATATAGGATAATCACTATCTTATAACAGGGTTGCAACTCACCTGGCTTTGACACACTCTGCATGCAGTTAAGATTCATAATCTAAAGCTGTCCTCAGCCACATGTGACAACCTGTCTGCTTCATGCAGTGCTCAGTCAGTGCTTGTGCTCTTAAATGCCTTTGCTAAAAACTGTACAGAGATCAAGAGTATATGTATAATGTTCATTTATGTAGCTCCCAACTCCAAAACATAAAAATAAAAAATGCATCAGTCCCAGAGGCGCGAAGAGATCCAGGGATTTATAAAAATAACTCATTTTACCATAGTCCAAAATAAGATTTCCACAGTCTAAAGGGCACAGAAAGCATCCAAGTGATTTAATCTTGAGGTTTCAAAAACATTCTCTTTTCTTTGGTAGGCCTCGTGTTGCTGTTTTCATCCTCTTCTGTGTCTTCCACCATGTGCCGGTTCCTCTTCTTTAAGAATTTCTTCCCAATAGTTCCCACTAAAGTTTCGTACCTAGAAAAATACAATTAAATTAAGGAAAATACTTTACCATTTGAGAACAAGACAGTGGCTCTTCCATCTCCTCTCATCCCTCCTCATTGTCCATGCGTCGCTGGGGGCTGATGGGAGCTGGAGTTCAACAACACCTGCAGGGCCACCAGTTCACTCTCCTTGCCTTAAGGTCTTTGAAAGCAGTGGCAGCAAAAGTGGCACCTTGTGGATGTTGTTAGGCTCCAACTCCCATCAGCCACTACAGCCAATGGTCAAGGGTGATGAGGAGTCCAAAGTACCTGGTTGGGACAGGATACTGCAGATGGCGATCGCCATCCGAGGCCCTCCACAGGAGGTCTGGAAGGTGGCAACATGAGAACAGGCCATAAGAGTGGTGGCTCCCCATTTATGGAATGCTCAGCATGAAAAGGCTTGCCCGGCACCATCATTACATATCTTTATGCACCAGGCAAAAAAACATTCATTTATAAAGCCTTTTAACTATTGATGGCTCAATTATTGCATGGGCAGGCTATTTTAATGTAGGCTTTGGGTGGGTTTTTTATGGTTTTAATTTATGTATTCCTTTTTTTGCATAAAATATTGGAAGTCACTTTGATCTGTCAAGGAAAAAGACTAATAAATTTAATAAATAATAATAACAACAACAATAATAATAATAGCAATAATAACGGCAGCAGTGAGTCAGATGGCCCAGTAGTTTGATTTGGGTGTAACAAAGCCTTCAATCAGCTTTTATCAATGTTAGCCAACTCGCTGCACAGCTGGAATGGAATGAGCTTCCAACCAACCTTCACCTGAAGCATCTTCTACTGTAGGTGTACCGCTTTAAAAAATAAATAAATTGGTGTTTATTATAGAAGCTATGGTGTTGATTTATTGGTATTCCTCTGCAAGTTTTGAAAGCGAACATATGAATGGATTTTAACAAACAGTTTTCTATGAATGGTTATATATTATTCCCTTGGAGCCATCCCTGCCCCCTGCCCCGAAATGGATGGCTATAACCTGCAATAAGTTACTATTGATGTATCTGACTTCCAGCTAGAGTGCCTGGAGAAAGCAGGTTATTTTTAAAACAAACAAACCAAAACCAACAACTCATCAGATCATCTCATTTCCACTATAAAATACTCTGTTTAAGAAACAACAGCACCACACAGAAGAAGAAGTGCTTTGTATGTCAAGCATGTGGTTGTTTGGGAGGTTTTCACTTTGTAAGGAGAAAAGGCAGCAACACATCTTCTCGGTAATGTCATCTGTGTCATAAATGGTAATGGTTACCTTCTGGCCATTTCTTCATCCGATACATCAGCTTCCATTGCATTATCTTCCTCTTCGATTTCTTCTGTCTTGTACTTTGAGTTCATCTGGATCATTAACTTCTGAAAACGAAAAACTGGGTTATCAGTTTCAAGCACTGCACTCCTTGAAGAATGTCAAGGAGACAGATTTGGCAATAAGAGCAACAACCATTCCCCCTCCTTTTTCTCTTTTTAAAAAGATGGACACAGGCAGAATGTAGATTTGTGCATATAAGATTGCAACCCTTCCTTTGCCTTTATTTTATTACAACTATAGCCCACCTTCCTTCCATCACAGAGCCCATGGTGGGCGGTCTCCAACGAAGTAGTTCTGCTAGGGCAAGGATCTCTGCTTCAGCAACAGAACTTGCCCTCACTCCCCTCTCCCTATACACCCCCCCCCCACTGAAATGCTCTGGAGCTTGAAAAGAACCCCCAGATCAGATTTAGGGGGCACATGGTGGGTGGAGAGGGAGAAGTTCCACTGCATTGTGGAATCGCATTGTGGAGACCACCTGAGCAGTTGCGTCCTCTGATCAGAAGTCTTTCTCCAGGTAATCCCACCTTCAGAGATGAGAGGCAGCTGGGGAGAGGGTTGTAGTGCTGGCTTCTTCTGCTACAATTTGTTAGCACATCTGACCCAGAATAACAGGCACCTTTGCAGTGCTTCAGAGTATACAAAGCGTTATATATATTTGTTTGGTGAACAGTATGGACCAGTTGCCTTTGGCTCATCCTCAGTTACCACTTAGCAGCAGCCAATCCATCAGGCTGCAGCCAGGGAGAGATGGGAAGAACGATCCACTTCATTGACTCTACCAAGAGATCTGCTTCCTTTGGCCCCACCTCACTTTGAACAGTTTTCATCCCATTATGCTGATGAGAGAATTCAGCAACTTTAAGAAATGTGCCTGAGCTTCCTTGCTTTCTTTTCCTCTTCCCACCCCATACCTTTTTCCTTTTGTGCCTTTGTAAGCCAGGGGACAGTTTTCTTCTCCTTCTTTCCTTTCTATTTATTTAACTGTAAACCACTCTAAGAGCAAAGTAAAAAATCCCAGTCCTTTAAATAACTAAATAAACAAGCCCTGTAAGTATAACCACACACCCCTCTGTATTTTTGGTAGGGGATGGGGTTACGGATGAGAGGACCTGTAGCTAATCGTGGCAGAGGTGGAATCTGCAAGTTAAGCTTTCTGTGCTTTTTTTTTTAAGAAACATTAATGCTTCCTTGCTCACTCTTTCAACCATGATGCTACAGCAGACGCGGAAAGGATAAAGGAGTGCCCTTGACAATACCTCGACTTCAGGGTTGAAACCTTTAAATGACATTCTGCCATACAGGAGGTCTTCACATGGCACAAAGCTTCTTTCTTCTATAATAAAGCTCCTGTAAATAAATAATAATAAAGCAGAAGTCTTAGAGAGAATCAAATGAGCAAGATTACCTTAGCATCCTTGTAGGAGGACTGCCAGGAGATAAAGACTGACAAAGGAAAAGCCACAGCTCAGTGCCAGAGCCTTTGCTTTGCATCTAGAAGGTCCTGAGTTCAACCTCTGGAATTTCCAGGCACTCACTCACTCGGTTTATACACTGCCTTGTCAACATAAGAACCCCTGGGTGGCAAACACATAAATAATGGTATTTAAGGCATTCTAAAAACAGCTACAAAACATTCTACAAGCAATTAAAAACATTCTCTCAGCCAGTTTCCAGATTCCAGGTTTTCAAGGAACTGTGTCTTTCAGCTATCAAATGCCTGGGTAAACAGGAATGTTTTTAAATGCCTTCCGAACATCAGTAATGAGTGAGGGACACACAAATGGGGCACTGCTACTGAAAAGGAAGGTCATGGGTTAATGCCCACTTGGCATCCTCCAGCAGTGGCACCACCAAGGCCTCACCTGCCGATGTTAGGATTCAAGATGGGAAAGACTCACATCTGAAAACCCTGGGTAGCAGTTGACAGTCTGTGTCTTAGCTGCCAAGTATCTCATTTTCGCTATAAACCCCAGATTTTAATCCGTTTCCTGCTGTTCTCCCGAATGGAGAAAAATCCCGGAAATCCCCGGATTTCCTACCTGTCAGGGAGCCTCCATTTTGGGTGCTGCTCTGCCCATGTGTGGGCACCGGAAATAGGCAGAACGGCACCGGATGTCACTTCTACGCATGCCCGGCGGCCATCTTGGTGGTGGCCGCATGGCGGCGGCTGTCACAAAGATGGCCGCTGCCATGCGGCCACCACCAAGATGGCCGTCGCCAAGCAACCACCACCAAGATGGCCGCTGGGCATGCGTAGAAGCTACTTCCAGTGCTGCTCTGCCCTATTTCCGGTGCCCACCCTGGGCAGAGCGGCAACGGAAGTTGCTTCTATGCAACTTCTGGTGCCGTGCTGCTGCTGATCCCGCATTTTTCAGCGGGAGACTTGGCAGGTATGGGAGCTAGATGGACCAACGGTCTGACTCGATATACTGCAATTTCCTATGTCCCAAGATGCTATAGTGTTTTAGAAGGCATTTCTGGTTTTGCTCCACATTCATGGAAGGTGTGGGGGGGGGGCACACAACAACACAACAAACTTACTCCTTTTCCTTTAGCTCCGGCAGATCCAGGAACCAATGTTCCTTGCTGATTATTTTCTTTTCCTCCTCTTCAAGCTGCTTTTTGGTTTCTGAATCCAAGCCCCTTTGCATGAACTGAAAGACAAGATGCATAAAGAAGGTCTCCTCCATGGGCAGAGAGTGTTGATTGTTTTATACATGAAATATCTCCAAAGTGCAATTTCTAGAGGGATGGCTACATTGTCCACTAGTAGCAAAAGAAGAATTTACTGTGGCATAAGCATTTGTGGAAACCCCTATGTGGGTTTTGCATATATAATCCAGGTGCAGAGAGAAAAGTAATGCTTTTTGACAAAGTGAGGTTGAAGGATCAATGAATTTATTATCTTTCTCAAATATACCAATACTTGAATTCAAGGTGCTAAACTGTGACGGCTAAAAGGGCCACAGCTCAGAAACAGAGCATATCCTTTGTACGCAGAAGGTCCCAGGTTCAACCTCCAGCATTTCCAAGTATAGCAAGGAAAGTCCTCTGTCTGAAAACCTGGAGAGAGATAGTCAGTCAGTGCACACAATACTGAGCTAGATTGTTCGACTCGTATAACGCAGCTTCCTATGTAAATGGTTACCAGTATTTAGAAAGCAGGAAGTATCA